>NC_037683.1:67444672-67476467 GCF_003255815.1 Theropithecus gelada | reverse complement strand
ATGGAATACTATGCAGCCATAAAAAAGGATGAGTTTGTGTCCTTTGTAGGGACATGGATGCAGCTGGAATCCATCATTCTTAGCAAACTATCACAAGAACAGAAAACCAAACACCGCATGTTCTCACTCATAGGTGGGAACTGAACAATGAGATCACTTGGACTCAGGAAGGGGAACATCACACACCGGGGCCTATCATGGGGAGGGGGGAGGGGGGAGGGATTACATTGGGAGTTATACCTGATGTAAATGATGAGTTGATGGGTGCAGCACACCAACAAGGCACAAGTATACATATGTAACAAACCTGCACGTTATGCACATGTACCCTACAACTTACAGTATAATAATAATAAATTAATTAAAAAAAAAAAAAGAAAGAAAAGTATAAACTAAATTTTCAGATAGGATTTAAAACATTAGTAACTCAACACCAGTAAGAAAAACTGGTGTGATAAAGCTTTGGATATTATGCAAACTTAATTCCCCTGCCCCAAACGATTGCTTTGAATCTTACCTAAATCTCTCCCTCCACCAACCCCCAAAATTAGAATTGCCCTGTAATGGTAACTTGTCCTCAGATTCATCCTGAACTCTGTTCCTGCAAACCACCTTTCCCAGTTCCATTAACTACTGACTTCAGGCTAGGTCCAACCAACAGGAGGTAATGGTAGGAGTCTGGGAATTTGGAGGGTGGGAAGAAAGGAGAAGGGGAGGTATTCCTTCCCTCCTCTGCTTTGTCATTTGTCTCCAAACAGTGGCGAGTTTTCCTTTTGTGATTCTTGCTTCCACTGAACAAGTTCCTCCCTCTGTGATGCCCTCCCTTCAGGCAGCTCCAGCTCAATTTGAGCAGTAGATTCCTATTGATGCTAATATCTGGGTGACCTCACTGCCCATTCAGCTTTTCATCTATTCTAACATCACTGAAACTGGCCTTGCCCATGAAATTCCTCCTATTGGACTATCTGGTAGTGTAGTTTACTCAAATCTGACAGATACATTTGTTTTTTGAAGTTGGCATATCTATCACTCTAAAATACAAGTCAGGTAATAGAGTTAAACAGTATTAGACAAATATAATAACTTTGTAAAATTCAATAGATTTCAAGTATTTGTTATGATTCTCATTTTTTTAAAAAAAAAGATCGGAAAACACTGCCACCATTCAGTACTAAGTACAAAATTCTATATCCAAAAGTTTTTTGTAATGTATATTGATACATAAAAATAATCAAGTTTTTTAAAAAGATAATTAGATTTTCAATGCCATGTTCTAAATGTATCTCTTCCAGGAGGTCTTCTGATAATCCTACCCATCCATCCAAGTTTATTTCTTCTTTTTATCATCTCCTAGTCTCTCTATCCAATCTTTAACAAGTTGCACATACCAAGTTTTTCATGTGCATGTATTTTTCCTACAAACATGACTATATGCTCCTTGACTGGAACAATTATAAATTTGATTGTTTTTGTAAAACATTATACATTTACTTGTTTTTCATGCCACAAACAACTTTGAAATGCTTATCAATTGTCGGAATAACTAACAGTCTCATGGGGATAATCAAAAGGTTTTCTTAAGTATGTACCACTATACATCAGCGTAAGAATAATACGTAACAGGAAAGAGAAACGATTTCAACATTACTCTGTTTCCTTTAGGAAATGGTTCATAAGTCCCCACTTGACATCAGGCATTTTACATAAGAAAAATTACAAAATAAGAAAAGAAAAATTACAAAATAAGAAAGCATTTTTTTCTATCAGAATAGTACACTCTATGGTGTTTTGCTAAAACACCCTACGAACATGAGAAAACAAAAATATTTATGTTCATATGCACAGGGATATATATGAACTCACAGTACCAAAACTTTAGAATCACAAATGCAAACAGTACCAATATACTTCATGTTTTAAGCTGTGCTAGATAACAGCCCGGCTAGAGGGAAGTGACATAACGGAAAAACATACAGCATCAATTCACATGTTGCCAACTTTTTTTGGATAGCACTAACAGGATGACACTGGCGTTGGATGTGCACACTTAGCTGCCAGCATTGCACTCTATGCAATGTCCTTCTACATCCTCTCTCTCAATCATTTTGAACCCCCACCCCCAAGATTTATTTTATGTCTCTTTTTTTTTTTTTTTTTTTTGAGACGGAGTCTCGCTCTGTCGTCCAGGCTGGAGCGCAGTGGCCGCATCTCAGCTCGCTGCAAGCTCCACCTCCCGGGTTTACGCTATTCTCCTGCCTCAGCCTCCCGAGTAACTGGGACTACAGGCGCCCGCCACCTCGCCCGGCTAGTTTTTTTTTTTTGTATTTTTTAGTAGAGATGGGGTTTCACCGTGTTAGCCAGGATTTATATCTCTTTTTAAAACATTATTTTCCTAGTTGGTGACAGTTACCACCAAACATCATACAGAGATCATTTCAACTGAAAATACATGTTTATTATTTTTTTAAACCTGTGCCTGAAATGTATTTTAGTCAATCTATGCCACATAAAGCAAACTTCTAATGCACATTTATAAATTTAATTCAATAAATATTTACTGATAAAAGAAAATGGGTTGGAGTCTAAATAGATATAAAGTGGCCATGAAGTAAGTCTAGCAATAACTTCCACTTCTTGTGTTTTCCCACCACCCTTTATTTTCCCCAATGAGAAAATCAGAGTATGATAGATAAGCTAAGAGACAATCTCCATAAATATGACAGCAGACATATTGCACAGACACTAAAAACTATAGGAATAATGCTGAGACCACAAGATAGAAATAGTCCTTGACTTTTTCTGGTAATGGGGGGGGTGGAATGGGTGGGACAGGGAGCCTAAAGCCAAATAGCAAAATGAATCCAAATTTTAACCAAGTTTTTTATTACACACATACTCTTTGAAACTTAAAAGTTCATTATAAGTTACAGTCCAAAAAGAAAAAGGACAATAAGAAGAAATAAAAATTATCCCAGTTCTTCCAATCTACTGTATATGTACATGCTATGATTTAAGAATCATGCCATAGAAGTAGATAATTCAATTAGAGCCAAGATAAAACAAATGAGATACATTATATTAAGCAGGCAGCAAATTACGATATAATTTGGCTGAGAAATAGGTTGAAACAGGCACTACCCTAGAAATGGGATGATAGAGCAAAGAACTAAGCTCCATCTTCAATGTACCTGAAGGTCTGTTTGGAGCCAATTTACACAAAATAGCCACTTACTAACATCACAAAAGATAGAACAAAATAACACTGAGATAATTTATTAGGAAATTATTTTTTATATTGGAGGTGCACTGTACCACCCCAATCCAGCACACATTCTCTCTCTCTCTCTCTCTCTCTCTCTCTTTCACAAAAAAGAAAGAGATCCCATAAGCTTCTCCACAGTGTTCTACACCTGACCCGGAAGGAAATCCTTTTCTTCCAGACTTGCTTAAGCCAATAAGGGCTCCAGAGAATGCTAACTGCCCAAGAATTTAACTGAGACCATTAATTTACTTCATAGGACCAATCAACTGGCAAAAGAAGTAAAAAAGAAACCTTTTGGTACAACTGACCTACACAGTATTTAAACTGCCAGAGATGGCAAGGTTTGATATTACAGCTTCCATCATCAATCTGCAAAATTCTGTCACTGCCTGATAAATGCACAATGCTTCTCTCTCCTGTGATGCTTTTAGGAAATAATGCTTGTCATTTTCTATCTTATTGACAAAATATCTTATTTTTTAGAAAACTCCATATCTAAGGAATACTTTAATGAAGTAAAGATGGGTTAAAACATCAAGCTAATTTTGTAAGGACATGAAACAGAGAAATAATCTCAAAGAAAATGATAAATTCTAAATTTTATTTGAAAGTCTAAAGCACAAATGAGACAACTTTTAGCCGCTTCATTCTTATTTATTTAGGTTTATTTATTCAATGTCAATATAAATGACTGCAGTGAAGCCAGTATTGCAGACCAAATTTGCATTTGGAAGTTCAGTCACCGCAATCCAGATCCCAAAGCCACAGCTTCCTCCTCACGTTAGACTCCCATACAAAGCTATCACTGTGTTTTCAAAGTGACAACACTGTTCAACATTATTTTCACAGAGCAGGAATCTTTTATGGCATTAAGGGTATGTATGTCACACCATGAAAACTACAATGACATTGCAAACACAGAGAAAGGAATCTAGTAAGGGCATTGGGAAGAAAAAGGGTGTGGGGAATTTAAGAAAATTTTTTTTAAGCTTTTTTTTGGCAAAAGAAAATGCATAATAAAATAATAACTTAAAGTTCCCTATTAATATCATCCAGCAATTATTAAAAATAGAATAAATTAGCTGATATGATCCAATCACCTGGTAGGGAACAGCATGTGTCTCCTTAGTCCATTGGCAGTGCTAATGGTGCCCCTAAATGATGGATGTTTTTTTTCTATGTTCACGCTGGTTGAACTTAATTTTCCATTCACCTGTTTACCTGGATTAGTTTTCAGCTTAACATTCATTAAGCACCAAGACATAACAAGAGGTGCAGTGATGGTGAGATAAAAGTCTCAAGGCCATTACTCTTCCCATGAGGCACTCAGGGAGGATCTATAAGTGAAAGATAGCTTCACTTACTTGGGTTAAAGTGAAGAAATATGAACCCACTCTAGAACTTTGAAAATCAAAGAGAGAGCTTTAAAAAGCCATGCATTTATGTTTTGCCTAATTTTTCATTTTTTCTCATTAGAAGGCAAGGTCTGATTAAATGCGGGTTGTTTCTGATATTTCAGCTTCTAGTTTGTGGAAGGGGATTCCTGTTTAAGGAGGGAATGCTGCCACTCCCTACTCTCCCCAGCAGCAGCACACTGGACACCTAAGGAGCCAAAAGCCCTACACCAAAATACACCACTTTTAATCACAAATCAAACAATAGTAATTAGGAGCATCAAGTTAATTGTGTCTACTCACCAGAGAATGTGTCCTCCAAGGCTCCCTGAAATCAGGTCGACAGATTAGTAGTAATTTTACTCCCAGTTCTCTTATTCTAGCAAAAAAATAAATTAAAAAAAAAAAAAAAAAAAAAAAAAAAAACGAAAACAAAAACCAGAGCCTAAGTTCATCACTCCTACCCTCAGAACTACGGAGTCTACAAGTAAAACCTTAAAAAGAAAAATCAGACTACTTAATTGTTTTGTTAGGCCGTTTATGTAATCAGAGTAACTTTGATCTTTGGCTTCTTAATCTGTTCAAAATTTGTTGTCAAATCTTACGGAAGTCCTTTAAATCCAGAATTATAAATGTTATTTTCCATTAGTCCTTCATTAATGATTAAGACAACTTGGCAGTTTGAATCCAATCAATCAAGAATGTGCAAAATCCATTTCATATATATTGGTATAACTAGATACTGACAATAAGGTTCTTTCTTACCTTCCATTTGTACTAAATATGATAAAGATAGCAAGAATACCTTAGCTATTTTCAAGGCACTTTCATCTACATTACTTTGCAATCCCCAAAGAGGTTGTGCTTTATTCTGATCCTTTACAATTACCAGAAAGGAATGCAGAGCTTGATAACTTGCAGAGTAATAGAAAAACCTTGATTTTTCATTGCATTTCCCCTTCTGACTTTCTCTATGATCTGAGGGACAACACTTAAGCTTTCTCTGTCTCACTCTCCTGTCTCAAACAAGCTATAATAAAACTTTTTATTCCAGTCCACTGGGGTATTAGAATGATGAATCTGATAGAATGTCCCTAACACACTTTGATCTCTATAGGGAAAGTTGCTATAAAAATAAAGACATTGTTGTTATTCTTCTAATTGAGTTATTTGCAAATGGATCTTCTTGATGGAGCCCAGCCCTCAGATATAGAAAAGAAAATTCTGCCAGTCCTCCAGGGTGCAATTGCCTTGTGGCAATTATACCCATAACCACATTTCCTTATTACTGTTATAAAAGACTACGGAGTTCAAGAGGAGGCAAAAAGGGAGCTTAAGAGAAAATACGCTGTTTATTTTCAACAGAAGATGCTGAAGTTGCAAATTTGGAACTCAAGGCTATAGGTAAAACTTTGACAGAACATGTGTTCCAAATTAGTGTGGCATTTGTTAGTTGTGTGAGAAAGTCAGAGGTGTCCCTGAGGCTGCAGCTTTTTAGCAAATTTTGGAAATAACTTAGGGAAAAAAAGGTAAATTACAGTTAATCTGGTCCTCACTCTATGAATGCTAGAAAACAATGACAAACAGATTCATGGCTACACCATTCTCACCAAGAAAGACAGCATATCTCAAGGTACAAAAGGCACAAAAGAAAATTAACCTGAGCTTAGGAAGAAAGTGCTATGGACAATCTTACATGAAAAGCCAAAAGGGAATATTGGGGCTATGTTGAACTTTCCTGGAGTCTACAGACAGAACACATATAGACCCCCTATATTAATTACCAGCAGCCACGAGAATTAGTAGGTGGCTCAGGTTTAGGCACTTTAAGAATTCCATATTCCTCACATGGAATTTTTTCAAAGTAAATAATAAAAGCTTTGCTTTATGAAGTATTAGAGACATGGGGTTGCCCTTCCATAACAGACATCACTAGGCCCATCACACTGTACATCTCCAAGGAGCATGATTCACAGCGTGGGCTACGGGGAGAGAGCCTTCTAAAGTCATTTAGGATGTTTACTATGGCATTCTATATGTCATTTAAAAACCTTATAAATCATCCTAAAATTTAGAATTTAAACCTGGAACAATTATTTGGATAAAGTTTCTTATATTAACAGGTTTTTAAAATTTCAATCTTCAGAAAAGTGTTTGTTGTCAGTGGAGAATGGCATACAATCTAGATTCCAATTCAACACAGATCTCCAAAAAGACCAATTAAAGGAGAAATAGAACAGCTTGCTGCATCATGACAATAAATGCCACTTGCCTTATTGTCATTTCACAATCAGTGACACATTCAGTCCACAAATTCTAGTGAGCATCAGATTCATTTGAGATGCTTGTTAGAAATTCAGATTCCTCGACCTCACCCGTAATGACTGGGACTTGTACAGCAACGCTGGGGCCAAGAAAGCGCTCTCAACAAGCACCCCAGGTAACTTCCGTACATTGTTCTCAGCCAGTGTACAAGGGACTTGGCTGCTGATGCTTGCTCACAGACACCAAACTGGAAAGCAAAAGGCAGTATGTGACTATAGAGTCCTGAAAACACAAACAAACAAAAATGCAGTCCTTAAGCCAAAACCAATCTCCACTTTTCTCCCTCTCCCTGCCATGTGATGCACCAGCTTTGGCCAAAAATCACATGCGTACAGTGAATCCTAAAAAGCAACTAAATCCAAATCCACATTGAACCATTCTGAACTCTATCACACTTCACAGAGCTTTAAATAGAATTCTACTCAAAACATCATGCCCTGACTGGCCAAGGGATTCTTTGGGTTCTGTTGCTTTATCCAAGTGATCCAAAGTGACCCAGGTTCCACTCTGCATGTTCGCTTCTACAGCTTTCTCCAAGTCGAACACAGAAGGATTAAAAAGAAAACACAAATATTGGCATAGGTGACTTGAGGTTACTTGACCTTTCCGAAGGAAGATTTTTTGGCATTTGTGTTCTGGCAGCTCCCTGGAAGGCAAGGCCAGGACACAAAGAGGAAGACAGGAAGCCGGGAGCTGGCCATGTGTCCTTGGCAGGCAGTAGTGCGGCAGGGTGAACCACCTCATCCCTGCCAAACCAGAAACAGCGGGGAAAGCCCAGCTAATTGGCAAGTCACAGCCGGCTACAGTGTACATCCTCGGCTTTAAATGCCTGATAAAGTTAAATGGCATGCCAGACCCTAATCTACTTAAACACGATCCTCCTTCACTTTCAAAAACTTAACTTGCCCATTTGTGTTTCCTTAAGGAAGTGGTAAGGCAGCATCTTAGAATATAAGGGCTGGAAAACTTAAAAACAAAACAGCAAAAAAAGTAAAGATGTGTTGGAGTCTCATTATGCTTATAGCCACTTTACTTTGTGAAAGGGCCATGTATGTTTGTGCTTTTGGTTTTAGCTAATGAGACTTCCACTTGCTCATTTATTTTTATTTAAAAGAAACTCTCAAGTCAACATTGCAGACTGATTATGACTTCAGTTCATTTGGAGGATCCAGGCATTTTTTTTTTTAATTTCACAAAACTCCTAAAGATATCCAGGGGAACTGCAGAGTTGCCCCCAGTTTCCAGTCAGCTATTGTATTTACTTACACGTTAGTTTGCTCAATCATATTTGCTAAGGTATTTCTGCATATACTAGCATAAAATCACCACTTTCTGAGTCTTTTACAACTAAAATGGGGAATCACACAGGGAGAACAGGAGCAGAGGGGATTGTCCAAATAAACTGCTCCTCAGTGCTGCTGCTAACAGAGTGAAAATCCAGGGACCTGGAGCCTGGAGCATAATTTTCCCCCTAGGTCTGAAGGCTTGTTAAGAGCCATTTAAAGGGGTGTGCTCAGTAGTTGGGCATATTTCCTTCTATTTTCTGTGAAACTGTTCATGCCTTCTTCAAAACTCAAACCAAAATTTCAAATCAGCTTCTCCTCCTTAAAATATAATAGTCAGTGGTGAAATTTGATGAAGAAAATGCAAATTTCCTCTCAGAATTGATAGAAGATTACAATAAACATAATCTACTGTTTTCATCAGAAGTTTCTTAAAGTCTACAGAATATTCATCCTTTAAGCAACCCAGGACCCCAGAATCTGTTTCAGTGAAGTTAGACCAAGGAATAAAACACAACGCCAAAACTCACATTCTCTCTGATCACGATCTGAGATAAGAAAATAATCATCCTCATGTCCAACACCAGGTCTCAGGATCAGTAAGTCAAGTGTGTCTTTCAGCTCCAAAATTACTATTTTTTTTTAAGACACAACTTGACTTTCTCAGACTCTACTTGGTTAACTTTTCACACTAAGTATCCCTGGCTTTTGGAAATTCTCCTTCCCCTTTCCTTTGGGGCACCACTCCTTTCTAGGTCCAATCCTCTATTTCTGAGGGCTCCTTTCCTGTCTTGATGGCTATCTCCTTCTCTTCTGTTGGTCTCTTAAATGTTGGTGATCCCAAAGACAACCCATCCCACTTGGCCATCTTCTTGTCTTTGTATATTCCTCCTCGGCAAACTCAGCTAGGTCCATGTTTACAAATACTACCCATTTTTTGAGAACACTGTATCTCTATATCTAGCACTAACGTCTTCTTTAACTGCAAAACTCCTCCTGATGTTACTAGTGCACAACCTTTGTAAACTCTCGCCCCCCTCCCCCAACCAATCCACACCTCAATTAACGGCATTCACAGCCATTCGGTTTCCCAAGCTGAAAATGATCATTCCAGAAATCCCATCTCCCTAAAGCCTCACATTCAGTTGTCAGCCCAGACTCTACCTTTCAAGCCCATTTCCCCATCTCCTTCCCAACTGGTGCTAAGTCCCTTATTGAGCTTCACATTTTTACCTCACGATAGCCTCAGCCTCCTCAGGCCATAATGATTCACTCTTCACACTATAACCAGACTCCATCCTCTGCACAGCCATCAGAAATCACAACACTTCACTCCTTAAAATACCTTGGTGGCTTCCAATTGCTAGCTAGAATAATCTACAACCTCCTTAGTACAGCATTCAAGGTGCTCCAAAACCTGGCCCCGGCCTAGCCTCACTCTTACAGAAACCATCACCCTTTACTCTCCCCCTCACACCCACATCCAACTTCTTAATATTCTTCTTAACAGTCCTAGAATATGCCGTATAACTGCAGGTCTGTGCCTTTGCTCATATGGTTTCTATGCCTGGAATATCCCTTATTTGATGCAAGACAAACTCCTAATTCATCTTTAGGAGTTCTTGAATTTCATCTGTTACATCCTTCCTGAACCTTATTGCCCAACCTAATGAGGCCTCCCTCTGGGGCCCACGTGGCCTTGCTCACACTTCAGTGCAGGGCCTGACCAGTGCATCATGGTTGGTTGTTTATACATTACTTCTCTCCAAGATTGTGACCTCCTGTATCCCAACTTACCCTGAATAATTTTGGAAATCTATTTAAATGGCATAAAAATGTTATCTTGGATGTACTATCCAGGTAGAAACTGAGACAAAGAGCATTAATTCCCAAAAGTAAGACAAAGCAATCTTAAAAAAAAAAAAAAAAAAGTCATAATGAGTTATCAATTTATACAGGTAACTAACATTCATTATTCTGATTGTGACATATACAGATGGTATTTATCCATTTGTTTAGTTTTTTGAAAAGGACTGAACACCTACAGTGGTCCATGTATCATCCTTGGAACTCAATCTACAACAGTCAATAAAAGATTACCTGTTCCTGTCTTCATGCAGCTCATGGTTTCATTTGTACTATGTTGACTTTCATTCACTTGCTAACAGGTAAAATGTGCTCTCTATACAATCTACAAATAAGAAGAATCTGTAATCATTACGTTTTGAAAATAAATTGACACTTTTCACACATACACAAAGCTTTAGTAGTGGGACAAGCTTTTTCATTTAATTTTTGTTTACAGCAACTAAAACATGAGAGACTAAAAGCCACAGACTGCAAAAGTATTATTTAGCTGTAATAAGTAGAATGTGTAAAGGTGGTATGATGACAAAACAGCTACTGCAGCATGAAATAATGAGATTATAAAATAATGAGACCAGAGATTTAAAATTCTCTGACCTCTATTATCTTTCAGAATAGCTGAAAGGGGTCTATTGACTAGTTTGGGAGCTGAAGAGTCAAATACTATTTCAGAATGAAAATTACTTTGTGGTCACACCCCATTATAGAATATTGATGGAGCCAGACTACATGAAAGTCTCAAAAGGAGTACTGAGAGAAAACATCATAAGAATTGGTTTTTTGCTACTAAAATCCATCCTCAAGAAAAAACAAAAGCTAATTTTAAAAAATCATAACCAAGGCAAAGTTTCTAAATGGAATGACATGAAAATATCAGTTGTACATTTTTTGCCTTTTAGAAAAATGACCCATATGTATAGCATTTTATATGGTTTTCTCTAATGTATCTGAGAAATGTGTAAGCAAATCTATGCAAGGAGATATCATGGATTGTGATGTCATATTTCTTATGAAAAAAATCCCCTTTACAATGTCAATTAATACCAAATTTAGCTTTAAAACTCCATGACCTGTACCATTTTTTAGGTTAGCTGAAAAGGATCTATTGACTAGCTTTGTGAGCTGAACAGTGGAATGCTACTTACATAGAAAATTATTTCTTTCACTCCATAAGAATAATTATCATGGCGATCACACAATTATTATAATTATATCTGTAAGAACTGTTATCGGGAATTTATCTCTGAAACAGTTTCATGCATTGCAGGGGACATTTATCTTTTTTAATGATCATCAACACAAGTATCTTTTTGTAGCTATATAAGTGATTTTTACCTCTTTCTATTAATATCCTCTTGCATGCTTTAGAAGCCAAAGGAGACAGCCCCAACACTTTTTTTTCCTAAAGCAATTGTTTCAGTTAAGCCAGGCCAATGGCATCTTTTGAGACAGAAAGCTACCCTTCCCATTCACAGCAACATAACATTCACAATGTGCTTTCCTAAATGGATGGAAAACCCCTCAAAAAAGCCCCTCAAATCTGTGTTTCATAAACTGTACTCTTAGCAATAAAGTTTATTACAGACCTAAAGTATCTGCATAAACCCGGTTAATTGAAAAGTGGGTGGAGAAGGCTGCCAAATTAAATGTTTACATTAGCACAGCTGTATTGTAAAAACATTCTGCCCCCTGTGCTTTGTAATTATAAGATATTTCTGGACTGTGTATCTCTACAAAGTTTATCTCCACTGCCAAGAGTGTCTTGGCACGGAGCGACTGCAGTTTTTGGCAGCCAGGAGCTCTCCGCGCGGGCAGGATCTAAAATGGCTGCCAAGCGGCCTCCTGAAATGTCGCCGGCATGGGCCCGCCTCACCAAGGGCAAAGGCCAACCCTGTTACCACGGCAGGGTCTAAAGTCTGTCTCACAGGAAGCCAAAATGTGTATTTCCCTCATAAATAAGACTTGGTACCACAACTTTTGTGTTGTAGTAGTTAAAGCTGTTTGAAAAACTAACTACAAAGGAATATTGGAATACTACCAATTAGAAAATGGTGACGAGGGGTCTTTTATAACATTCTGCTGACCTCAACATTTCAATCACACAAAATGCCCACAATATTTTCTGCTGATTAAAGAAACTCACTTAATTTGTGGGGGGAAAAAAAGGTTGGAAAAAAAACCCAACAAATTCTGACCATATTAAAACATACTATAGAGAAGCATCAGCAAAGCCAACACTTTCCCATTTGCAATGGCATGATTTGGACATAAACTTATAACCTCTATCAAAGCATATGTGCATGAAAAATAGAAACAAAACTAATTTGTTTTCTTCTCATCCTTTAAAAAGGATATGTTCCTCTTACAGCATTAAACAACATTAACAAAAGAAAACCTTTTCATACCCTTCTATGGCAAAGGCCTCAACATTTGAGAAATTAGCTTTCTCTTCCCACCGCCCATCACCCAAGATGCGGAAAGGAAAGAAAGCCAAGGGGAAGAAGATGGCTCCGGCCCCTGCTGTCGTGAAGAAGCAGGAGGCCAAGAAAGTGGTGAATCTCCTGTTTGAGAAAAGGCCGAAGAATTTTGGCATTAGACAGGACATGCAGCCCAAAAGAGACCTCGCCCCTTTTGTGAAATGGCCCCGCTATAGCAGGTTGCAGCGGCAGGGAGTCATCCTCTATAAGCGACTAAAAGTGCCTCCTGCGATTAACCAGTTCACCCAGGCCCTGGACCGCCAAACAGCTGCACAGCTGCTTAAGCTGGCCCACAAGTACAGACCAGAGTCAAAGCAAGAGAAGAAGCGGAGTCTGTTGGCCCAGGCGGAGAAGAAAGCGCCGGCAAAGGGGACACCCCCACTAAGAAGAACACCTGTCCTTCAAGCAGGAGTTAACACCATCACCACCGCGGTGGAGAATGAGAAAGCTCAGCTGGTGGTGACTGCACAGGACATGGATCCCATCGAGCTGGTTGTCTTCTTGCCTGCCCTGTGTTATAAAATGGGGGTCCCTTACTGCATTATCAAGGGGAAGACAAGACTGGGACATCTAATCCACAGGAAGACCTGCACCACTGCTGCCTTCACACAGGTTAACTCAGAAGACAAAGGAGCGCTGGTGGAAGCTATCAGAACCAATTACAACGACAGACCCAATGAGATCCATCGTCACTGGGGAGGCAATGTCCTGGGTCCCAAGCCTGTGGGCTCCTATTGCCAAGCTCAAAAAGGCAAAAGCTAAAGAACTTGCCACAAAACTGGGTTAAATGTACACTGTTGAGTTTTCTGTACATAAAAATAATACAAATTTTCCTTCAAAAAAATCTGAGGAATTAACTATGTGGCATAAAACTGAAAAAAATTGAGATCAAATACATAGTCTCTGTAAGTGAGTTCCAAGGGCTGACCAAAGGAACAAAAATTGGAAGCAAGTGAGGGGAGGGGACGGGGAAAAAAGAACGGAGGGAGGAAAGGGAAAGGAGGGAGAAAGGGAAGAAGGGAGGGAGGAAAGGAAGGAAGGAAATAAAGGGAGGAAATGAAGGGAAGGAAAGGAGGGAGGGAAGGAAGGAAGGGAAGGAGGGAGGGAGGGGAGGAAGGGAAGGAAGGAAGGAAAGGGAGGAAGGAAGGAAAGGGAGGAAATGAAGGGAGGGAAAGGAGGAAATGAAAGGAAGGGAAGGGAAGAGAAGGGAGGAGGAAGGGAGGGAGAGGGAAGGGAGGAAAGGAGGGAGGGAAAGAAGGGAAGGAAGCGAGGGAGGGAGGGAGGGAAAGCAGGGTGGAAGGGAAGGAAAACAGGGTGGGAGGGAGGGAAAGAAGAAAGGAAAGGGAAAGAAAACACGGGAAGGAGGAAATGGATGGAGACACTGCACGGAACTAAAAATATATACTGATTTGTTCACAGTAGGAATATAAAAAACAGTTGAATAAATTTTTTAAAATACTTCATAAGTACACCTTCATAAGTACAATATATACACAAAGTATATATTGTCTGTCTTTTTTTTTCTCTCTCTCTCTGTATTAAACTTAAATCCCAGCTAACAGGCTATGTTCGCAGCAGCCAAATACTGCATAATGAGGTCAGTGGATTTTTCTTTGAGACTGTTCCACAAGTTTAAGCTCAGGTTGAGAGACACATTAGGCCTGGTGTACTCCTGTAATCATCATTGGCAGTGATTACTGTTCGGTAATCTAAGCTTCAACTGAATCCAACATTCTTGCCTCTGCTGAAAGATAATTCAGAGGTGAAAGATGAATTCCATAATGCTGACACAAACTGGTGGTATTCATCATAGTGCTTATTCACTAAATGTCCATTCTAGCTTGAATTATATGTCCACACACTCAGTACAGCCACACGAATATTATATAATATTACTTAATTTTTAAAGACTCCATTTTAGAAAAAAATCTAATGTCTCTTTAATCGTATATTTTGAACAATGTCTATTCTCCAGTAGTCATCTGAAACACACACACACACACACACACACACACACACACACTTTTCCTGGACCTTTTTACAGCAGAATAATTTCTCAGCATTATTAATTATGTTTCTGCATAAAACACATTTAGGGACTTTTATCCTTTGTTTACTTAGTTATCAAAATAATCAGTCACACAGCTCTTTAATAATGGGCCACTCTTAATAGGTGAAACAGAGCAGCTGTGTTCAAAAAATACCTCTAGTTCACTAGTAACTTACTAACTCTCTTTTTTTTTTTTTTTTTTTTTTCTTTGAGACAGAGTCTCGCTCTGCCACTCAGGCTGGAGTGCAGTGGTATGAGCTTGGCTCACTTGCAACCTCCACCTCCACCTCCCAAGGCTCGAACAATCCTCCCACCTCAGCCTCCTGAGTATCTGGGACCACAGATGCGCCTGGCTAATTTTTTCTATTTTTGGTACAGACAGGGTTTCACCATGCTGCTCAGGCTGGTCTCGAACTCCTGAGCTCAAGCAATCTCCCTGTCTTGGTCTTGCAAACTGCTGGGATTACAGGTGTGAGCCACTGTGCCTGGCCCTTACCAACACTCTTAAAACTTGAGCTAATTTCTTTCCTTTCATGAGATTTTATGGTCTGACACTGCAACTTATTACCTTTTCTTCCTTGAGAGTTTCCAAATACTAAAACAACAATCTGCTCAACAAACAGAAGAATTCAATAAATGTTCATTGATCACCTAGTAGTACCTGCAAAGAGACCCTGTGCTATTATACACAGAGTTATTAGATTCAGACAACATGCTTCACACACACACAAAAAAAAACCTAAGGGATGGTTTCAGATTCTGCCTGTGTCTTAGTTTCAGTCATGTTTGGTATATATTGCCAAGTGGCTATATTTTATATCCCCAACTAGAATACAAGTTTTTGGAGATCATACTCTATGTCTTATTACTGCACAAGACAGTGCAACGTATAAAATATTGTCACCTACAACTGAAAGGATTCCAGTGAGGCTAAATGATGATTAGCTGTGTAAAACCCCACTATTCCATACATTGTATGTGCTTACAATGTTAGCTTATCCTCCTCTTCAGCAGCAAATATCTTCTAGGTGAACAGTAATAAAATAATAGTAAGGCTAACAGTCATGAGTATTTGTTTACATGTCCAATACTGTTCTCAATATTACAGTATCCATAGATTTCATCCTTGCGATAACACTAAGGGGTGCTATTATTATTATTCCCATTTTCAGATGAGAAAACTTGCCTAAGGCTATCCAACTAATAACCGAAAAAGCCAGGAATTAAACCCAAGCCAAACTGACCCCAGAATCCAATCTAAATTACTGTCTTCCCAAATTAGAGGTGTCACCACCAGACAGAAAAAGAAATACAGTCCAGGTAGAGGTTTCACCTCTGTAATTACAGGGCTCCTTAGTCAATTTTTTCTAATTTTTGACACATACCTTCCCAATTTTCCTGGCAAAAACCTCCCTTGAGTGGAGGCCACTGACTGTGGTGAGTTTATGTTGTGGTTTGGTAATGTGTACAAACTGGGAGGAGGATGAGACCAGAAAACCCCTTTTGCCCATAGCATGCCACAAATTGAGGACTGAGTCAGTGCATGCTGCTGACAGGCAAAGAGCCAGCTCGGCCTGAGCAGCAACATGCAGGGACTGCATGTGACACCAGACACCCTTTTCAAAGCCACTACCTTCTTCCTTCCCCACAAACCTCTTCATCTCCCACCAAAGTCCTGAAGCTTCACCACAGGATCAAGTAATCCCCCTCTAAGCCACATCTCGTAAATGACAGTCTAATTTCTCCCACGTGTCATTTTTCACATGAATGTTACTATGGTCTTGGCTGTACTTAACCAGAGTTCAGGGTCTGATGGTTTATCTGCAGAGACAACGTGACCACAGAGAAGAGCCCGTTTCCATTGCCACCTGAAAGACAGATCCACCAACACAATGTTCACCACTTTCTCACACAGGGCTAAATGAGACTCAAGGAAAGAGCCCACGGTCAAACGTTTCCTGGGTTGAATTGAGGTGGTGGGTTCCCATACAGAGCACAGCACCATCAGATTCACAAAGCCAAATGCCTCAGCATGATGATATGAAAAGATGACAAGCTGCACACAATGTTCAAAATCTAAATTCGAAGGTCACTTCCCACTCCCTAAATAGTTTTATCCCCCAAAAGTCACTTTAGAATCATCTTTCCACTTTTATTCCATATTTGTAATCTGATTTTAATGATCCCGGGGTAGGCCATTTTTTTAAACTCCAGACAGGTTCTGATTCATCTATACAACAAAGCAATATGCAGTGTTAATAAAAGACTAAGAGAGCAAACCAGTATGTGTTCAATGTGATGGCAGTTTAGATTTTTTATTTCAATTGGCAATCATTCTGACATCAAGGTTAAATTGTCCTAAAAAAGAAAAAAAAATCACGCCTCATTCCAAATTTGGTAATTCAAGAAAAATTGAATTATTCTCATGTCTACCTGTGGCAAAACAAGGAATGACTTTACATCTCAGAAATGTTAGTATGAACGATTAAATTCATAAAAACAGACATGGCTTAAGTTTTTATTTTACTACTTTGAAGTTGTAATATATTCATTTTCCTGGTATTTTTACTTAAAATATCTTTTTTTTTTTTTCTTAAGGACTCTTCACAAGTACTTTTGATAGAGTGGTATAAAATTATCCTATTCCAATGACCATAATATGAAAATCATTTTGCCAGAAAACATCCTAGAAGTTTCCCTCATTTTAGGTACTTGGGATTATTGTCATAAACTGAGGACCATTCAACAATGTTTTGAAGATATATACTATTCTATTCAGAGGACAAGGCATATATTCAGAAAAATGCAAAAATATTCATCTTTTCTCAAACAACTCCAGTATTAAATTCATCTAGACCCACTGATTCACTCAATCTATTTTTTAAGTTTAGTTTACAATATGACATTATTTTTGCCCTCATCCCTTCTTTGCAACACCCCACCCATAAGGGAAAAGAAACAGAGATGAATGAATAACAAAATCGTACACAAATAAAAACGAAATATTTTCTGATAACTAGCATGTCAGAGTAGACAAGTTATTTTTTTCCACTATCACTTTCTTACATGATCTGCAGCAAAATTATGTTGCCTCTGTTTTATGAATCATCAATACATCATAGCCTAGCCTTTTTCATATATAATAGGAAAAATATTGCAGATTATAACTACCGTTTTTGACATGGAGATATTTTAAATTCAGTTTTATGACATGCTTATGTTGTTTTCATCACTGAATAATTGCTCATTTCCAATACTAAACTGGTATTTCTTTAAACAAAGTCCACGTTACTGCACTAATGGTAACTTTAGGATTTGGAAGGAAAAGGATCACAACTGATAAGCAAATGCAATGACGAGCACTGACAAAGACTCAACATTTATTAGAAGGCAATTGCTAGAGAATGTGGCTTTAATTGTGCATACATATTTTTATTCATTAAGATGAATAACCAATAAAATCCCACACTATGGTGTCCCAGCCTCATAACACATTAATAAAGTTTCTTAAAGGTTTTGGCAGGGGGCCAGCACAGTCCATTAACTCTTTGCAAGTTGTAAAAAGAAGTAAAGTCATTTCAGTGTGTTTTGTGGTTATGAATGAAACAGCAGGCAGCCTGTATGGAAACGTCACTTTGGATATGGTATTGGTAATGGACGCTTTGCTGCGCAATCAGAACAGTGTGGGGAGAAGTTAATGCATCCTACCACAACCCCAGCCCAGCGCACTGAAAAGCTAATTTACTTCAAAGTGGAGGGAAGAGAGCAGAGGACTACAAGTTTGGAAGATCTATTTATTTTGCTAATAGGCTGTCACATTGCCTCTGGGTAAACTTGCCCACTGTGAAACCCAAAATTACAGAATACATTTTAAGTGACTAGAACTGCTTTTCCTGATTACTTTTTTTTCCTAATAAAACCTGGTTGCTTGGGCATTCACTTGGTGAGTGCTGGATCATACATTACAAAAATGCTTTTCATTTAATACAAGAAGCAAAATTCTATCCTTTGTACTTTTTTGTTTTACATACTTGAATTAAGTCATATAAATAACTACAACAATTGGTAGCTACGTATTTGTCTCTGACTTTGCCTAACAATTTGAATTGAAGTGCTACACATCTCCCCAAAGCTTTACAATGCCATCTGTTCTCATTTTTCATGACACTACAAACATTTTCCTTTGGAAAAAGGATTCTGTATTTTGCTTCCTTTTTAGAATGAAAACTGGAAAACTTGAATGAAACTAAATATATAGAGAAGCATCCAAGTTGTACGTGTAAAGTAGTAAATGCAGAGGGTATTTAAAACATTTTTGTGGTTAAGATCTCTACCCTTTTCATCTGTTCCACTCTAGAGATAAAAGTTCTCTTTTACTTCAAGATTTTTGCAAGAAATAATTCAAAACTTTAAAAATAACGAAAAATGAACTTAAAAAGTGATTCAAATCCTTGAGTTTGAGAACACCAAAAAAACAGAATTGCTTTACAAATTGTTTTTGGCACTTCATTTATACACTAAATACACTAAAATGCAAGTATACATACACACATGTGCACATTCACACACACACTCACACACACACACACACCACACACCCCTCCGTTAATCCCTAACCAAATATAAATAGCATCATTAGTCAATTACTTCTGATTGTTAAAACCACAAATTGGTTATAATGATCTGTCACTTTACATGGCCAAATAATAAAATTTCAAGCAGAAGAGATGATTACTGTAAGTACAATAGAAAACATCATTCACTATTTTAATTTTTTTTGAATTTTTACTGGAAAAAAAAAAACAGAAAGAAAATTCTTAACTTTCAAATGTAAACGTTCATCACAGTCCTAAAAGAACTTCCCATTTCAAATTTCATTTGTGTCAGTGTTAGTATGTATCAAAATAGTTGCATCTCTTGTACACTGTGGATTTTCTGGGAAGTTACTCACCTTTGATTAGATGAAAGTAAAGTCTAATGAATAGGTTGAAACCATATTGAATTTCTGCTTCTCTGTATATATAATCATTTTTGTCTCTGTTTGGACTGAAAGCCAGAACTCAATAATCATTCCCTAAAAATTTAAAGTATTAATTACACACATGTATTTGTACAATGTTAAGTATCACTGCAACCTGGAAAAACTCGGGGTAAAATTAAAATTTTTCATTTAAAAACAAGACTGCTCTTAGCTTAATCCTCTATAATATTATATTCAAAAATAATTTTTCTGTGTGATTAACAGTAATATTACCTGGGCTATTTTTTAAATCTGGAATTAGAATTCAATTTTAAAAACTGCACTCAAAAAACATCCTGGATTCAGATATGAATGGATCTGGGAAGTTTCTTAAAAGAAATACATTTTATCCTAGATCAATAAGAAACAGCAAGGAAATGCATAGAAACAGGATATAGGGAATATATAAATTGGGTCTACAATGGTTAAGAAATAAAGTTAAATAAAATAATTCTACTCACTTTAAAATGACACTGTGCTGAAAAATAATGAAAATAGATAAAAGCTTTGACCACCCCCATCGTCTACCTTAAAAAAATACTAGTATAGTTACTCAAGGCATGGAACTGGACAAACTGCAATTTGAATCCAGAAGACAGAATCCAGAGCCAGGGATGAAACAAGTCAAAGGAGTTGGTGACCAGGGCAATGGCCAGAAGTCTACCCGTTTATATCAGATTCTGTGTTATCCACCCTGCGGGGCCATCTGAGAGTCTTCCCACATCCCATGCTTCCCCAGCTGGTGGGCCCCTCCACGTCAGCCCTCTCGTGGACTCCACAAGGAAATCAGAGTTGAACAGTATAGCATATTGTTATTAAAAATGATTTGAGTTGTGACATGAATATTATACTTTCAATAAAGGAGGTATACACTTTAGAAAGCTCTTCAACCTCTAGAAAGATTGACATTTAAAAGATTAAAATGTTTAAAGAATGATCTCTCCACTGACCAGAATACCCACATCAAAATAATGTACCACTGGGTTTTATTGGTAGCTGCAATTTAGCCCATATTAAATGGAATATGGCCTTAGTGTTAAATGCAAATACGTTGCCATTTATTATAAAATAAGTGCCATCTCTAAAGGTAACTGGACATTCCTTAAAAATTAACCATTCTGACATGAAAGAGGCATAAATTAATAAATCCCTGAGAAAGCCTAGCCTAACTGAAACCTCTAACTGCTTAACTTGGCAACTAAGAGACTCATATAAATAATTAGAATATTTATTTCCAATTGATGAAAGCAAAACTACTCCAATTCACTTTAAGGTTGATGAGTCACATAAACTACTCATTGATTTAATTTTACTTAGAAATTGCTCATGCACTTTTGTTGCTTTCCTGGAAGGTTATACAAATGATTATATACTTATTTAATTCTTAAACTAAATGATCTCCTTAAGGGCAACATTAAACATACTAAAGTACAGTGCACCATGTCACAATGTGCTTAAGTATCCCTACTAAAATAAAAATTAAAACAAGGTTAGAAAGCAACTAACAACTAGGTTAAATTCAATCCAAAATATAGATTTGGGAATTTCTAATAAATTTTTCCATATTGTTTGAATAGGTTCATCACTGAGTAATGGTGTGAATAATTTAGGTAACCATCTCAAAAGTTTATAATTCCTCTGGAAAAAAAAAAAACATGTTTAAAACTCTACACTTACAATATTTCACATAATTAATACATGTTTGCTAGATTATTGGATTTAAATTATATGATAAAAATAATACTGCTCACACTTACAGTGCTTTACAACTTACAAAACACTTTCACATAAGCCACCTTATCCTAACAGCTGTGTTAGGTAGATATTACTATCCCCATTTCATAGATAAGGAAATTGAGGCTCACAGAGATTAAATGTTTTACCCAAGATCATAGCCCTAGTAAATTCACTGCTTAGAGAATAATTAGCTTAAGTTAAGATAACAGCTACTTCCTGCTTCCCCATTCCAGTTTCAGAGACACACAAACACAATAGGCATCACATACAAAATGTGATAAAACAAAAAATTGTCCATCGATCATGTTTATGCATTACATTATTTGCCTATTTCCATTTGTACTTTTGTAAGCACTGTTTTTGAAAGGTAATATAGCATATAATTACACTTTTCTTTTTAAAATGCTATGATAATCTTCTGACTGCCTGGGAACTTTCCATGGCAGAAAGACTGGGCACAGTCAGGTAACTGGTATTTCTTGATTACCATCCACCAGTAGGTTGATCTTTGGAAAGTTACTTATTCACATGGGCCCCCAGGTTCCTTGTTAGTCACATAAGGGATCTGTAATAAACACTTCCTATGTCCACCATCCATTGTCCACAGCAGTGGTTCTTAAGCTTTAACATGCACAAGAATCACCCAGAGAGCTTGTCCTAACAGAGTTTCTGGCCCATCCTCAGAGATCTGATTTAATAGGTCCAGATAGGGCCCATGAATCTGCATTTCCCAGAAGCTCACAGGTGAGACCAATGCTGCTGGTCGTGGGACCAAACTTTGGGAACCACTGCTACACAGTAACATGGGAAACCAAAACACTTCAGAAAATGAAAATCTGATGAAGCTTTTCTCCGGAAACCTTCAGTGGTTCCCCATAGACCTTAGCATAAAGTCCAAAGTGCTAAATGAGTAACAGTATGTAGACATCCAGGTCTCCACCCAGACGCATTGCTCAGGATCCCTTTCTGGGCCTTTCCTGACACCCCAAGCTGCTGGGCTGAGTTTTATGTCCCTCCTCTGTGCTTTTTTATGTGGTTCCCTGTGTCCTAACACTGTAAGGAACTATTATCACATGCTTCCTTGCCTGTTCTCAACATGCCAGAAGTGGTTTGTAAAAGTACCCCCAACTCCCACTGCTCCAAATTTAAAGGAGAAGAGTCCCCTCATTTCACCTCACATCTTTTTACTTAAGAATCGATGTAGGCTGGGCACGGTGGCTCACGCCTGTAATCCCAGCACTTTGGGAGGCCGAGGCGGGCGGATCACAAGGTCAGGAGTTCGAGACCAGCCTGGCCAATATGGTGAAAACCCGTCTCTACTAAAAATACAAAAATTAGCCGGGGGTTGTGGTGGACGCCTGTAGTCCCAGCTACTCAGGAGGCTGAGGCAGGAGAATCGCTTGAACCCGGGAGGCAGAGGTTGTAGTGAGCTGAGATCGGGCCACTGCACTCCAGCCTGGGTGACAGAGCAAGACTCCGTCTCAAAAAAAAAAAAAAAAAAAAAAAAAGAATCGATGCCATCTTTGGGCTATGCATCAGGTTCCATTTCCAGTATTTCTAGCAGAGCCCTCCTCAACCCTTCTTTATTACTCCCCACTCTGCTCCCCAAATAGGCCACATCCTAGCCCCCCATTAATTCCCCTTCCTGAAGAAGCGGAAGAGATAAGGAAAACCCAAAGAGAGAAGCTGCACTTCTCTGAGCACATCCCTGAATGAGGCACCAACTTCCCCTTCCCCACCAGCCTACTCTTCTCCTCACAGGTCCTGGGCATGCTCAAGGATCTCAAAGCACACAGGGCCAGTGTCAGGGGCATGGACCCATGCAGTCCCATAGAGCCCCACTTAGGTGGTCCCCATGCTGGGCTTCATGCTCTGCTATCACCATCTTGAAATTCTTAATTTTTGAATAAGAGGCCCACACATTAGGTAGCTGGTCCTGAAGGCAAATTATGGAACTGGATACATCTCAGCTCCTCGGCAAGCACACATTATCACCTCCCATTTTCACCCACACTATCTCAGCAGCACAGCTCCCAGCAGCCTAACAGAAAACTGACGCTTTCCTCTCAGAACTTGCCATACTTCCTTCCTTCACAGTAAAACAAAATCATATTATGGATTGTATCATCCTTTTTACATGAACTACCAGGAAACTTTTTAAACACATGATGCTAGTTAATCTAGCAGACAACATTTTTGAACTTGATGGTCTATAAATTTGTACTGTTCCCCATATTTTGATTCTCTGTTTCTATTTCCTTGGTCCTGACTCTCTTTTCCATTGGAAATTCATCATTTATTTTACTGAATATGAATATCCTGCTGAGAGCTATTTGTCCCACAATCCAGTACACACAGGAAGGAGGTATACACAGTGCAGAGAGCCATCCTATACAGTTTGAACTTAAAGAGATCTGACTTCATAAAATATGTGTATACACATGCATACCTATGCTTACATGCCCATTAAAAAATGTGGAAACAAGAAATTTACGCTTGGGAGCAAGGGCCAAAGGAGAAACAAGGGGAAGGAAGAGATTTACTTTTCATTTTTACCTGTATATAGTATTTAATTATTTTCTGTAAGTATATTACTTATAATTTTTCAAAGTAAATAGCTTGGTAAAATGATCTTCTATCAAGCTCATTACTTGGGTGCTTAGCAGAGCAAGAAATGGAAAAATAATGGCTAAAGCAGTTATTACTTAATCTCCAAAGACACCAACTTTCACATCAGTTTCTCACAGACTGTCTAGCATATTGTAACCGAAGAAAAAGAGCAGGCATAAATACTCAGAACAATAAACTTGAAAAATGTAACCTCTGGTATACAATTAATGGCATTAAATGAAAAGCAGTGAAAATGAAAACCTTCAACATCTGCATATACTACGACTATGTTAAGAAGAAATAATTATTAAAAGTTAACTAATGAATAAGTAAAAGTTTGCGTATTTGGGGGTAAAAAATTGTCAGAAAGAAAAAAGATATATTGTCCTGAAAATCCTTGCTTATTCTAAATTTAAAATGCACCTTGATTCTATTGCAAAGAAAGTTGAAAGTATGTCATCAAAAAGTCATTTTTAAAAACTACTACTTAAAAAGTGATCAGATAATTTACAAAGATTATTCTCAAGAAGTCAGATAAAGATAAAGATGCCCCATTTGTTAACAGTGTTTTTTGTTCCTCCGGATAATGTACTGAAAATGAGTCTAGCTTCCTATGGTATGCATAGCTTCCTCGTAATACTCCAATTGTATTACCAAAAGCAAACATTACTTTTGTTATCAAAGCAAATTTAATAAAGAATTTTCAACTATCTTGTCCACTCACTTGCTTTGTAATCCAGATAAATGACTCCACATCTCCAAGCTTCTTTCATCATCTTGTAAAAGGCAAATAGTAATCTCTCCCAAGAAGCACTGTACTGAGGATTAATTGAATTGCTTTATGTAAATTCTCAGCACGATACCTTGTTCATGGGGGGTGTGCAATAAATAGGAGATATAATCATCATCACTCTTAGTAATGACGAAAAGCTGGTGTATTTTCAATTCTATTGCATACAGTAAAATTTAAATTTAGTTAAAAATAATGTTCAATATTAAAAAATAACAAACTTCATAACAAAAGATAGGTTGGCAATGGCTACCTTAGAAGCTACCTAATTGCCTGGTCACAATTTTTTCTTCGTGTATTTTTCTAAAATAAATTTAATTAATAACAAACTATATAAATAATTTTAACTGATAATCATGTTCAAAGAAATAAAATTTGGCCCTTAGGCTGAGCGTATCCCACAGGAAAGGTGTGCACTAACATGGTGGCGTGTATTAGTTTATGAAGTCACTTTGCTAGCCACTATTAAGTCTCTGTGTGGATGAGGTAGAAACTAAAAAAGCTCTGGTTTGAGAAAGGCCAGAAGCAGGAGCAAGCAGGTTCTGCCTAGGTGCATCTGTATCCACAGGTAAGAAGGAAGGTTCTCCATTGTGTGTGTGTGTGTGTGTGCGTGTGTGTAGCATTGAAGATAGGGTGAGCCCCTACAAAAGAGAGTGAATCTCAGAAGAGAGACGCTGGAGAGATGCTGTGTCCTCCAAAGGACTCATGCCACCACAGTCACCATGCCCAGGTCAGGTCTACATAACAGCCACTTCAATTCCATCTTGGCTCAAGGCTATGCTGACTTTGCCAAAATTGCTTTCAATCGAATTTTCTAAAAGAAAGGAAAATGAGCATACTTTTCTGCTGAAAACTGTTGTCAGGCCCATAACTAAAGCCATTTCATACAGAATACCCTGGCCAATGTTTAGCACATGGTGCTTTACACTGAAAACTTTAAAAGCTACAACAGCTATCCCTATCCATCTTCTAAAATAATGTTGTAACAGCATTAGTAAATGATGAATAATGTTTGAACAGTGTCTATTAGGAAGGACTTAATGAAATAAAGTGGAAGGATGTGAAATGACTAACATTTGAATTCATAAGCATGTTATACCCCAAAACCATATTTTTGGTACAAGGTGACCATTTTGATCAATTTCCTGATGATACTTAAAGAAAGAATAGCATTAATTTCTAAAGTTTCCAAATAATAACTTTTTCCCAGGTTACAGCTTTTATATATGTTATATGCAACTCACACTAATTCACACGTATAGCAGATAGAATCTAAATTAGATCTTCTTATAAATTATTTCCAGAATGGCCATGAGCAACCAAAAGATAAGATATAAATTATCTAATTATTCAATAATGCTAGGAAATTCTTTAAAAAGATACAAACTAGGCCAGGCACAGTGGCTCACGTCTATAACCCCAGCATTTTGGAAGGCCAAGGCGGGTGGATCACCTGAGGTCAAGAGTTTGAGACAAGCCTGACCAACATGGAGAAAACTTGTGTGTACTAAAAATACAAAATTGGCCGGGTGTGGTGGCACATGCCTGTAATCCCAGCTACTTGGGAGGCTGAGGCAGAAGAATCACTTGAACCCAGGAGGTGGAGGCTGTGGTGAGCTGAGATTGCAACATTGCACTCCAACCTGGGCAACAAGAGTGAAACTCCGTCTCAAACACACACACACACACACACACACACACAAACTAAGCAAAATCTAAATTTATATTATTTTGGAAGACTCATCAAAAGTCCTGCTCCAAACAGTCATATTGCTAATTATCTCATTTAAGATATTACTTCACCATATCAATACTGATTTACTTATTATTTTATACTCTGTTTCTTTCCCCTAAAGACTTGAGAACACTCACAAAAAATACTCCCGCCACTGAGATAAAATAAACAGGTAAGTAAATCTGGGTAAGAATTAAGGTAAGAAAATAAATATACATGGGCAGTGGTAGGGCACAAAAATGTAAGCTTTTAGGTCCCTGATCCTTTGCCAGTAAAGCTGTACTTTCTGTCCCAGGCTCAGTTTCTTCCGTGTTTGCTGGGAGTTCCCGTATTACTCTGTAGATCTCATCGAACTTTTAAGAAGGCAGTGGTTGCTTTTCCTAGCAAGGGAATAAGAATAATGAGGTGAGAGCTCCAAGGTGGCATTTGGAAGGCATACTGTTTCCCAGAGGAAAAATACTGAAGAAAAAGGCCAGTTGTAAAGGAAATAGGGACAGACATTATCACCATATTGAAGCCAAATAGAAAATAAAATACTTTTTTTAAGTTTAAAATTCTTTTGTTTCCATGATATACTTGAGTCTGACTCCAAATAACAACCTCAAAACCCTGTTTCTGTTTTCAGTGCTTTCCTGAACTAAGTGTTTTCCCTCAAGTAGCACCAATAAAACCCAGATTCCACCCACTGGCATTCTGTCCAAGCCAACACAGCTTTAATAAGGTGCTTAAAAAAGACTTTGCATGCATTAATGTGAGACACTGAAGGTGTAGGGCAAACAGCAATGCACTGTTGTAGAACTCCAAGTTGGGTTTCTAACCTCCCGAGAGACTGATGACTATAGATGTCACCCAATCAATGAACAAATGAATTTTCTTCAGTTTGTAATACTGTATTTTGCTATCTGGCTTACTGGAAATTTTACCAAGGGTCAAAAGAGGCTATTACTACCAACCAGATTTGGTTGGGGGTGTGGCATCTGAAATGTACTCTTTTCCCCAGGAGTTGAAATTGGAAATGTACTTATTTAAATGCATTGGCCTTGATCATAGTGGATGCCTAGATTTCCATTAACTTTTAGTCTTGTAAGTCCAGGTAATTTCAGTTATTGATCTGCCCTCCTTTCAACTTCTCCACCATCAAAAGACATTTATTAAGTACCTATTTGTTTATCTTACTCTCAGAGGTACCACATGGAGAGATTTCCGAAGAAACACTTCTTGCCCTCTAGGGAACTTAAAATCACTCCTCTCCTGGTCTCCTACCGGCTTTAACTCGATACCATTAAATAGTTGCCTCATTCTCCTACTGCAAAAACATTTCTTCAGTGCTGGCTCTTCATTAAGGGGTGGCTAGTGAAACTCATGTAGATCACCCAATTTGGTAGAAACTCTGATGGCTTTAGCCCTTCATCTCTCCCAAATGCTGCACCTTCTGAAGTTTGGCACAGCCTCTGACAACTCCCTATCTGCCATGTTCAAAGGAGCTTTCCATTTGTTTGTTTTTAATTCTATGTATTTAGAACTACCAGTATTTTCAACAAGAAGACCAAATCTAAGACGCAGATAAATTATGTTACTTTGAATATTAACTATTATATAGATTGACAAATATTGCTATTTTATCTCCAGAGAAACTTTAATATAGATTCATCTTGTAGCACTAGGGTAAAAAAAAAAAAAAAAAAAAAAAAAAGCCTAAGTTGAAGAGATTTTTCCAAATAAGATGTAATTTAGGGTTACAATGTCAAAACTGTAAACCTAAAATTAAACTACTAACTATTTTTGTTTGCAGGCTTCTTTTCTCAAAATTACAACCGCACTACATTTGTTGCAAAAGAACAGATTCAAGCCAGGATTTTGTTCATTCACATGTTATTCCTGCTTTACACGTATTTTATGGAGGAGTTACTTTTGCTGGCATTTTTTTTTGTTTTGTTTCTTTTACTAAATGGTGAGTAATGTTAGAGATAAATGTAACTGCCTACAAACACTCCATGGCAAAATTTGGAAAGAAAGCTTGAGTAAGTAACACTACATCTGATGGGATATAAGAAATTAAGAGTTCTTCAGATGACAAGAAAGTAGCATATTCTTTTTAACACAATGGAATTAAAGCTATGGTGAATAAAGCAATGTATTAAGAATCCTCTGGAAAGCCAGTATCTTGAATCATTACATCAGAATCTACACTGTGACCCTTATAACAAAGGTTCCATCCCTGGGAAATCGAAGAACTTCACTATGAAAGGATGGAAACACACCAAAAACACTTTTCCAACTTCAATCTTGGGAGAGCATCAAAGCAACAGGCCCTCGTCCCTGGTAAATTGTAATCTGGGCGTACTACACTTTCTTCACGTTGAGCCAAGGAATTTCTTCCCAACAACAGGCTGTGGTCTGATGGGCTCACCTTTCCAGGTGGGGAGAAAGCAAAATCAGGAACAATATGCCCTGAATTCTCTTCATCAAGGATTATCAGACATCTGTTTTAAATTTTAATCTCATTAGTTATTATTGATAACAATGACAATGTAGATCCATTGCAAAGGCTTATACCACAAAGAAAACACAACTCTTTCTAATTAGTACATGCTTCATAAACAAGGCAAAGGCGCCTCTCTGAAGCTATTTTAAAGCCCTTGTTGTGGTTCACAGGCTGAGAGAGAGATGCTTTGAATTCTGCTTCCATGTATTGTACTAGGGGAAAGCCATGGCATTCTCCAAATATTATTGCGAGGCATCTTTACCACATGGCAGGATTGTTCTGGGCATGGGGCCCCCTTTTGACCATACCTACAGCACCAAGGAAACCAGGAGTCCTGCCTGGGAGCCCCAGTTTCTTCTCCGCTGTCTCTCTGGATGCTGGACTTGCAGTCTCCTCAACAGTGGATCACAGCCCATAGTTCTCATATCTTTTTAAACCCATCAGTCCCACACTGTCAACCTCGTAATCTTCACCTCCCCTTCACTTTCTCCTCTTCCTCCTGCCCTCTCCCTTATTTGCCTTTCTGAAAACCCCCTTCATCAAAGTGTAACTTCCTCGGGGAGAACTGCAAAGAATCAGCCCAGTGCAGATGAGGTCCCACCACCCAAAGTTTCTGCTCTACAACCAGTGAAATCAATCTCCCTACACACACACACACACACACACACACACACACACACACACACCACATCCCATCTTCATCTTCCTATTCCTCTCAGCCCCTCCCAAGGAGAGTTTTCTGCTCTGAACTATGTTATATCCTACCTACTAGCCCATCTACTCCCTCACCTCAAAAGTCTGAACCCCTCTAAGGCCTCAATCAGCAGCAAGATATTAAACTCTGCATCCTCAGGTCAAGCCAAGCCAAATGTTGACATACCAGGAGTCTCTGCCCCTCTGACCCCAGCTTCTGGTTGATATTCCTACATTTCACTTGAAATTCAACATCCTCTTCCTTACAATCTGACTACTTCCCCATATCGCAAAGTAAAAGCCTTGTCCAGCTTTAAAAGTTAACCGCTCTACCTAAGTTCCAGATTCTGAAGTTTCCTATTCCTTGAATAATACTGCAAATAGTTACTAAGATGCCATACTGATTATGCGGCAGGAACTATGCTAAACATGCATTATCTGACCCAGAAATCATAAGAACGCTATAAGGTATAAATAGATTTGGTTGAATCACACAATATTTGTAATATTCAGCTACATTTAACCCATGAAACAATTATTTTGTATTTATATGTACATTATTATTAGCTCCATTTTACAGTTAGAAAAACTGAGGCTAATGAGACAAAGTATCTTCCCCAAAGTCACACAGCTCAAGTATATAAGACCCCAAGGCTCACAGCCACCATACCACACTGTCCCTCAAGCTTATCTTACTCCCCAATTTTGCACAGAGCTGGTCCTGTCTGCTGGCCTTTACTTAAGTAATGCTCATGTCCTCTCCATAACTTATTTTAACAGCCAGGGTAAGACCCACATTCTCCCATGAAGTTGTCCTGACAAATTCCAAGCCAAGCTGGCCCCAGCCTCCCTTGGAATCCATAGTATAATTGAGCAAGCTGCCCTTCTTATGCCCTGTATGCCAGCTAATCATTCTTTACCAGTGAGTCATCTCTTCTCAAACTGAACTGCTTGGTTGGCAAAGCTAAGAAACTCTGGTAAGTATGTCATTTTCCCTTTCTGAACCACCATATCTCACTTATTAAATGAGGGTGTTAGAAAAAGACTACCCTGTTTTAGAGAAAGCATTAGGAGCCTGTCTGCTTAGCACTACCCTTCATTACCTTTCCCTCCGCAAAGCACAAAGGAAGCAAATCTTGGCTGAATTAGGAGGTAGCAAGTTGTCAAGCTCTCCTTTTGATCCTTGGATCCCCATTTCCAATACATTGGTCCTCTCAGATATTTTGATATTGCAAAGACTTCCTCCCTTGTCAACTGTTTCCAGTCCTTCATCTCTCTAAAACACTTTCTACCCACTAATAGAAACTTTCAAGAACACAGCTTGGAACATGTAACTTCCTTGTTCAAACACTGGCAGAAGCTCCCCATTATCTACCATGAAAGGCAGAATTCTAAGACAGTCCCTAAGGCTTCCTGCACCCTAATCTACAAGCCCTGCACCTACTGAGGAAATCCATTGCATCAGATGGCATTCAGGGTCCTTAAGGGTCATTTCCTTGATTCCAGGCTCAGCTTACCTGACACTAATTCAGGCATCTCACGTTCCAGGTGAGCTGGTAATCTGAGCCTTTGCCCATGCTACTTCCCAGGCAAATCTGTACTCTTTATTCATTAAGTTTAGAAATCTGCATTCCAAGACCAGGTGCAGTGGTTCACACCTGTAATCCCAGCACTTTGGGAGGCCAAAATGGGAGGATCAGTTGAGCCTAGGAGTTCGAGACCAGCCTGGGCAACAAAGTGAGACCCCATTGCTACAAAAAATTAGCCAGGCATGGTGGCACACACCTGTGGTCCCAGCTACTTAGGAGGTTGAGCTGGGAGGATGGCTTAAGCCCCGGGAACTCGAGGCTGCAGTGAGCCATGATCACACCGCTGCACTCCAGCCTGGGCAACAGAGTGAGATCCTGTCTCAAAAAAGAAAGAAGGGGAGGAGGAAAAGCAAGGGGAGAGGAGGGGAGGGAAAGGAAGGGGAGGAGAGGGGAAGGGAGAGGACGGGAAGGGAGGGGAAGGGGAGGGAAGGGGAGGGAAGGGAAGGGGGGAAGGGGGGGAAGGGAAAGGGGAAGAGGGG
>NC_037683.1:67309194-67444272 GCF_003255815.1 Theropithecus gelada | reverse complement strand
AGGAAGGAAGGAAGGAAGGAAGGAAGGAAGGAAGGAAGGAAGGAAGGAAGGAAGGAAGGAAGGAAGGAAGGGAGGGAGGGAGGGAGGGAGGGAAAGCGAGAAATCCACATTCCTTGCAGACCAGCTCAAACACCCCTTCTTTCCTACTCTTTGGACTCAACATTAATCTATTTCTTCTTTCCACTGCTCCCTCAAGACATTACCTGGAATTCTATCTAGTGGGTTATGCAGCTAAATCGGGGGTGTCCAATCTTTTGGCTTCCCTGGGCCACACTGGAAGAAGAATTGTCTTGAGCCACACATACACTAACGATAGCTGATGAACTTAAAGAAAATCGGGAAAAAAATCTGATAATGTTTTAAGAGAGTTTGCGGATTTGTGTTGGGCTGCATTCAAAGCCGTCCTGGGCCGCATGCAGCCTGCAGGTCATGGGTTGAACAAGCTTGAGCTAAATAAAGGCTCAGAGAGGGCAGGTGCTATGCACAGATGATAGAGCAGGGACTTCCTGACAGAAATCTACAGCAGGGGCACACTTACGATTCCCCCAGGTCACTGAGCTGACCTACTCTGACCTGTCCTCGCCTTACTGATAAGTGACTACTACATAATACTCCAGTTCAGACTCATGATACTAATAACTTCTCTACTGCATTGCTTTTCTGAATTGCAACCTATTTGTAATAATTTTAACAAGTCCAATTCTCACCCATTAGAAACAAATTTAAATAGAACAAAGCTTAAAAATTAGCATTCCAATATTTTAGGGCATTTATCTATAAAAATGTAGAAACCACTAATTATTTAATAATTACACTGACTCTTTTTATACCTCAAGTTCTCCTCTTGTTGTGTAATTCAATAAGAGATCAATCAAAAGGTACATTTTTTGAGAAATCATGCTTTCCCTCAATGTGTAAAAGAGGAAGAAGGGGGGAAGATGTGTTATGTGACTGGTTAGAGGCCAATCTAATTTCAAGGAAACGCAAACGCATAAAAACCTTACCAGCTGTAGTTCAATTCCTCTAAATATACTAAATCAAAATCTAATAAGGAAATGGAAATACCTGTGATTGATAGAGAAGTACAATACTAGGAATCCACCTGGTCTCCTCAAGGGCAATGGTTTGTTTCCTTCTCAGCCACCCTATATCCTATCAGCCACCCCCACCGCCCACTACACTCTAGTTGGCCAAGAAGTCACTGAGAGCTGTCCTGTGTATCTTCTCAAATTTTGTCCCTCGAGCAAATAGGATTCCCCCTGCCTTCCAAAATAATCTAAAACAATATTAAAAGAAATAAGATCACAACAAAATAAAACAAATAATAAAATGTCCCTCATCCAATTACACTATCCAATCTCCCCATTTATTACATTTTCCTGAACATTTAACAGCTTTTAAGATATTTCTGGCTGACCCAGAAGGCCATATTCAACACACAAAAAGGTGGAAAACAAGTGATAGGCTACACAGAAAATTATGCCATCATTTGCTGAGGCTTCTGTTCACTAAGATCACACGTATTTTTCAGTTTCCACATGATGTTCTGTGTAGAAACCATATATCCCTAATATTGGAAGACCATGATGATCTTATCACTAAAAATTAACATTTTTAACTAAAGAGAATATTTAGATTGAAAGTGTCCTGAGAAAAATCAAGTTGTAGAGGATCACAGTTGAATGTTCTGCCCTATCTTAGTCTCTTCCAGAATGATGTACATATACATGGGCTCCACATACATGAATTCAACCAACTGTGGAACAAAAATATTCAGAAAACAATTCCACAAACTTCCAAAAAGTAAAACTCCAATTTGCGGCACACTGAGTACTATGCTGAATCCACTCAAATGAAGTGATATGTAGGCACTGTATTAGGTATGGTAAGTAGAGATGAATTAAACTATATGGGAGGATGTGCACAGGTTACGAGCAAATACTATGTCATTTCATAAAAAGAACTTGAGCATTATGGTGTTTGGTATCCCCAGTGGGGCCTGGGGTTGGGGGCAGTCCTAGAACCAATTCCCCCAAAATACCATAGGACGACTGTATTTTCCATTGTCGTATTTTCTTTACCTCTAAAATAGGAATACGGTATCTTCCCTGAGAGGGTAAGTGGTTTTTCAATTTTATAAATTTTCCTTTGAAAGAACTTTTTACCTTTTTTACTTCTTATAGGAGAGCACATGACATTAACTTTCTTAGCAAATTTCTAGTATACATTACACTATTGTTAACTCTAGTCCTCAACTTTTGCATTAAGTCTCAATGCTTATTCATCCTACAAAACTGCAATTCTGTACCCTTTGACCAAGATCTCTGCATTCCTCCACCTCCCCACCTAGGTTAGCACATTCTACTCTGCTTCTAAGTATCCAACATTTTAAAATTCCACATATAAGTGAGAACAGAATATAAGTGAGAACATAAAAGTGAAAACAGAAGACATTATTTAGAACATAAACTGTAGCCTCATTTTTTAAATACATTTGATTTGGATATCCAAGAATCTTTTTATCTCAAGAATGCTATAAAAAAATAAATAAATATAAATCCCATTCTTAAGAAGACAGTTATTGTTTGTTACTAGGTTCATCCTTACAGTACATTCTTCCTCAAGAAGAGAATAGGTAATATGATAGATTTGAAAGCAATGATTGAGCTTGGGCTGAAACAAAGTGATGGATTGTGCCTGGAATTTTTTGATTTAATGGCTTTAGATTTTGGATAAGATTTCATTTTATGGAAACAACATGAAAAAATCATCATTGCTTATAATATTAAAGTCTGATATAGAAAGTAATAGTAAGTTTTCCAGCATAGGCATGGGGCTTAAAGGGATATTAGACTCCATCAAAGTATCAGGATTCACTCTCAGCTTTACTAGAATTCTCCAGAAGAAGAGCCAAAAGAAAAAAATTCAGAAATACAGAACAAAATATTTAAAGACCCAGGCCAAATGTTTTTTAATAATTTTTTCTTTTATGCTGAATGTATATATAATATTTTGTTATTCTGATGAAACATATGTTATTTCCTTTTGAGTGAATCAAATTTCAATAAAATTTATTGAAATATGATTTAGAACACTGATCAGGTAAAATTTTTAACACTAATTCAGATTTAATTATTACAGTTTTTAATTCCCTGTCATTGTTAAATACAGCATCAACAGAATAATGAATTGGGAAGGTATGTACTATACAGTTTAAAGAACATTTTTTTTCCTAAAATCTAAATGATGATAATTTGGCTTTGTAACACAGGCTGAAAATATTTATCCATTGAGATATGGATCATCTCCCTTTTAACAAGCTAATAAACAATATTTGGAGAACTTTTTTTTTGGCTAAAGTCTATTAGGTAAAACAACCATCAACAAAAACAATGAGGCTAGGCACAGTGGCTGACCCCTATAATCTCAGCACTTTGGGAGGCTGAAGCAGGAGTATCACTTGAGTCCAGGAGTTCGAGACCAGGCTGGAAAACATAGTGAGATCTCCATCTCTACAAAAAATAAAAAATTGGCTGGGCAGGGTGGCATACACCTATAGTCCCAGTTACTCAGGAGGCTCAGATGGGAGGATCTCTTGAACGCATGAGGTGGAGCCTGCAGTGTGCCATGATCATGCCACTGTACTCCAATCTGGGCAACAAAGCAAGACCCTATCTCAGAAAAAAAAAAAGCAATTAATATATAAGCATATTAGTCTTAAAAAATACTTCTTAGGACCTTTATTAATATAAGCATATATTTAAAAATTAGTCCAGATAATTGCTAATCACATTTTAAAAATAAATATTAGACTAATACAGCCAAAGAAACCTTAGAAATAAACAACTGTAGTTATTCTGGTAATTCTGTCTTTTCGATGGACTAATAATTAAAAACACCTTTTTTGTTTGGATTCCAAATGGTTTCCCAATTTATCATAAACTCACATGGGTGGGGAAGTTGTGGAAGAGAGTAAGAAATCTTGGCCAGGCACGGTGGTGCACACCTGTAATCCCAGCATTTTGGGAGGCCGAGGCGGGTGGATCATCTGAGGTTGGGAGTTCGTGACCAGCCTGATTAACGTGGTAAAACCCTGTCTCTAACAAACACAAAAAAATTAGTCGGGCATAGTGGTGCATGTCTGTAATCTGAGCTACTTAGTAGGCTGAAACAAGAGAATTGCTGTACCCGGGAGGTGGAGCTTGCAGTGAGCTGAGATCACGCTGTTGCACTCCAGCCTGGGCAACAAGAGCGAAACTTCATCTCAAAAAAAAAAAAGAAAGAAAAGAAATATTTTCTAAACGTGCAGAAAACTACTACCCATTTTAAAAGCTAATTTATCAATTCAAAAATTTCTGCCACCTATCATTGTCTAAATGGATTCCCAGTTTGCTGGTGAGATCTTATTTTTAGACTGTGACATCCCTGAGGATAGAGCCTGTGCTTTTTATTTCTAGGTCAGTATAGGGCATGAAATATTAGCAAGTACTCAAAACTATCTGTTGAATAAACAAAGCATGGATGAATTTTTTAAAAAATCAATGAATTGGAAAATATTGTTCGTGAATATCTCTCCATTGACTTGAAATATATCATACGATGGAGAAAGGCAGACCTACTTCGGATTTTCATGAATTGGATATTTTCCCTGAGCCTAAGTAATATGAATATTGGCATGAAAATTTACCACAGTACTGTAATCATGGTTTTTTTTAAAAAAAAATCTATTTTCTCCAATGTTGTTGATGATAATAATCACCCCTTACATATGTCGATTGTAAGCAAGCTTTTTATAAGGAGATTCACAATGTTTCACTCTAGTTCCCAATACAAACCATCAAGGTGGATACTATTACCAACCCCATCTTACAAATGAAGAAAGGGAGGCCTCAATGGGTTAAATAACGTGCCCAAGTTAATACTGCTGTTTAGCTGCCGAGAGGAACCTCCTGAACCTCTGGAGTCTAAGCTCCAGCCACTGAACCTCTTAGTACTTTGAAGTAGTTCATGTCTTATTATGGTGTTAATTTAAATCAATTTTACATAATTTATTTTTATAAATATACTTTAACATCATTTTTAAGTATTTAAGTTTTTAACTCATTAAGAATTCATTTACTCTTCCTTTAATCAGATGACTCATACAACTTTGCATTTTCTATCCTTTTAAGACATATAGTAATAGTAGAAGGAATCTAAAGCTATTGTGTTAAACTACTGACTTTAAAAATAATTATATAGGAAGAGAATCATATTCATCAAAGATATTAGACTCTTGAAATAATAAACTTTATGATTTTTTCTTTTTTTTTTTTTTGAGACAGGGTCTTACTCTGTCATCCAGGCAGGAGTACAGTGATGCAATCTTGGCTCACTGCAGCCTCCGCCTCCCAGGTTCAAGCAATTCTCCCACCTCAGCCTCCCAAGTAGCTGGAATTATAGGAGTACACCACCATGCCCGGCTAATTTTTTGCATTTTCAGTAGAGATGAGGTTTCACCATGTTGGCCAGGCTGGTCTCGAACTCCTTACCTCAGATGATCTACCCGCCTCAGCCTCCCAAAGTGCTGGAATTACAGGAGTGAGCCACAATTCTTAACAGTAATTCCCACTTCTAAACTACACAATGTTCCACTCGAACCCATTTACAAAAGCCACACTCCATTTTAGTGGTCAAAACAGTAAACATTTAATTGCTCATTTAATTTCTTTGAGCTATATTAATTACACATAAATTCAAATTGCTTATAAATTAATGTATGCTTGATTTTGAAAATATTCTGATGAAAAAGCTTCCTTCCAGACTTTACCACTACATAAGAAAGGATCTGATAGTTTGGCTCTTTCAGTCCATCTGAGATGTCTCTTTATAACTGTATTTTAGTTTTATTCGAGTGCGTTACTGATGTCGTTTCTCTTTCACATGAACCCAGACCAAAACTAATTTAATGCTGTGTTCCAAGTGACTCAATATGAAATAGGGACATATAAGAAGATCTTATATTTTTGGAATCTTAGAAATTCCTTTATCTCTTTTACTTCTTCTAAAATTTTTAGGTAGTTGTTTTTATTATAATCATTATTAACTACAAGTATATGTACCACCTACTTGTAAAAACGCGTTGGGCAGGTTTATAGGGAAAAAAAAACAGAGGTAGAGAAACTCACTTAAACTAAGTATCAGAAAAGAAGTGCCCTAAATATCACAGGAAAATCAACTACATAAGATTTTATTTTATGTTATTTTCTACATTCACATACAGGCAATCCCCAACTTACTATTGATTCATGCTCTAAAAGCTCATAAGTAAGTTAATGGTCTGGAACTCAATGAATTCTATTGAACCAATATCACATTAGGTGATCAGGTTGTTATACTAGAACTCAAAGCCCAGTTCAATCCTGAACACAACTCATCCATCATACCAATAGTACCAACAGGAACTTGGAGTCTACAGAGGGTGGCCTTATGAAGAATTATGCCAAATGGGAGATCAAGTATTTCTACAATAATTCATTCATTCATTCAGTAGACATTAATTGAGCACCAAGAGGCTGCAAGAGTGTCAGCTTTACATGTACTAATTCTGGAATTAAAAAGGCCTGGTTCCTAAATATAAACTGGAGATAAAATAATGCCTTAAATAAAATAATGTATGTAAAATTTGTGGCACATAAAATTTTTACTAATTTTAACTCTTCCTTTCTGCTGAGGAACAAAGAAGACAGAAATGGAGTTCTCAGCTTTACATAAATTCTTGAAGGAAGCCAGACTTAATTTCAAAACCCTCCTCCCTCATCATCTGCACTCCTCTCCACCTTCCCTTCCGGGCTTCAGGGCCCAGGGCAAGACCCTCAGTGAGCCAACCACCTTAGACCTCTCTCTGTTCCAGGCTCTAAAAATAACCCCTCCCAACCTGACTTTTATCCCCATCCTGCAGCCACTAACATCTGCCAGGTGATAAAGAAAAGCAGATGCAATGATGCAATCTCGGCTCACCACAACCTTCGTCTCCCAGGTTCAAGCACTTCTCCTGCCTCAGCCTCCCGAGCAGCTGGGATTACAGGCATGTGCCACCACGCCCGGCTAATTTTTTTGTATTTTTAGTAGAGACGAGGTTTCTCCGTTGTTCATGGCTGGGCTTGAACTCCTGACCTCAGGCGATCTGCCCGCCTCAGCCTCCCAAAGTGCTGGGATTACAGGTGTGAGCCACTGTGCCTGGCCTGACCTAATGAATTTCTAATTAGTGGTATTTTAAAGACAGTATAAAAGAATGGTATAAAATAATTCAGGCAGAGTACAATGATAATATTTGGGGACAGGGAGAAAGCCATTCATTTATTAATTCATTCAGTTTCTATGAAGTGCCTTCTCTCTTCCTGCATAGACATATGTCAGAGATCATGTCCTCATAGAGCTTTGAGTTCATCAGGGAAGACAGAACTTGTCCAAGCTATATGACTATTTTCAATGGGTATTAACAAATATTTGTGGAACAGAGTGAATAAAATGCTATGAAGAACCTTAGAGAGCAAAAGAAATGTGAAATAAAGGGTGCTAACAGAATGGAGTGTCAAGGAAGACTTCTTTGTTGAAGGCTTCTCCTAGAATGTAAGTCCCAAGAGAGCAGAGATATAGTCTATATCCAAATCAACCCTGAATTTCAAGAACCCAGAATAATTTCTGGCACATAGTAGGCACTTAACTAAAAATACATGAAAGAGAAAAGGAAGACTAGCTTAAGCTTAGACCTGAAGGGTGAATAAAAATTAGCTGGAGGAAATGGGATTAGCAGAAGCAAAGGCATTTAGGTGGGAAAAAGTAGCACTTTTTGACAAATTTAAAGAGGAAGCAGGTTGTACAGATGATGAGGCAGAAGTTCCAGAGAGAAAAGTGAGAAACAAGTGTGGAGAGGTGGGTAAAATCCCGACTGAACCGGGCCTTTCAGGATGTGCAGAGAATTGGAGACTGTTTTCCTGTGGCTGACTAGCCTACTCCCCTGGAAATTCCAGCTTGGATTGAACTTTCCACAATCATCCCTCACAACAGTTCTGAGGCAGTGGCATGTGGATTCTGGTGGTCCAAAGGCAAAGGGGGAGTGGAGAAATGGAGTTTGCAAGGTGAGTAACTCGCGATCCTGAGCTGTAGGGGTGGAGCTGCTACTCTGTCACTAGAACAAACAACTTAAGAAATAAAAACAACAGGAATATCTGAGTCCTTGGCCTATGGTTTTTTCATGAAAAAAAAAAATATATATATATATATATATATTCGTTGAGACATTTGTTTATATGTTTAGATTGCTATCTAAGCATGTTGGGAGAATTCACTGGGAGAAAGCCCTGAAAATAGAAACTATTTGCTCCACAATTTATCTGTATGAGCAAGTATGTGTGAGACAGACAAGGAAAGACAGAGAGAGGGAGAGAGAGGCAGTCCTGTCAGGGGGCTGACTGTAAAAGAATGGAGGATTACACACTTCACTGTTCAAGGGTGACAGAGGGAAAACGAGGCCGGCACCAAGCACGAAGCCCAATCCTGCCTGAATAAAACACTGCACATTTATGCAATCCCGGGTACCAGATATTTTATCACAATTATTTTGATTGCATAGAAAGAAAAGTGCTAAGTAAAAATTATTTACTCCAGGTCTATTATGAAAAGAACAGATTAACTCCCTAACAGTTCGTTCTTTTTGAAGGTATATTTTCTACCTTCCCAGTATGATTTATATTAATGAGAGGTTTAAAACAGGTTTTAACTTAAGAATGATTGCTGATGGTGAAGTGCAGTAATTATACACCTTATGACAGGACACGTGAATGGCTCCTCCAAGAGAACTGCATAACATGTCAAGCTAATCCTCCTTGCATAAAAAGAGAGAATACTTTGCAAGCTGGCCGATTTTAAGCTCCAGTTAACAAAAACCCTTTTTGTTGGAGTCTAAAACAAGAATGGGTTAACAAAAGCAAGGAGGAAAAAAATCTCATTTTTTCCCTTCTTCACAAAATATAGTATTACAGGACTTAAAGGTTTTGAAAGGCCACAATGTGGCTGAAAGACTTGAGAAAGAAACAAGGTCTTCGCCAACAACAACAAACTCAAAAGATCTTAAGGTAAATCACGGTCTCTTATCAGTATGGAACAGTATGATTTTACTCTAGTTTTTTGTTGCTGTTCTATTTTTGACTTTTAATGAGTCAAAGGTGTAGCGAGGGAAGGAGCAACACCATGGCTAGGTAAGAATGAAATGGGTTCATGGATGTTAGGAAGAAAAAAACGTATGCCATGGTGGGCAAGTCAATAGTGTTTGTGCCGTTTCTGCATGGCTGCTTTTTCTCATACAAGAGCCACTTCTGGACAATAATGAGACCCCGTAAAGCATCTGCTTAGGGATTATGACCCCATCGCACTGGGAATGTTCGGTTAACACACAGCAGCCACGGGCTTAACTCTGTGCTTGCCTGTCTTCCTGCTGCAAAATGCACCAAATGCACAGTGGTTCTAGATTCTTCTAAATCATTTGCCACCAGGAAAGAAGATATACTCAGCTACTGACACTCCACCTACGTGCTCAAGGATAGAAAAAATTAAATAAACAAAAGCTACCAGATTCTCTTCACATCATGGAACTTGTTAAGACAAGGGAGACAGGAAGACTAAAGGTTGCCAGGTGTGAGGAATGAAGTCTGGAAGTCCATTTTAAAGTATTAGAGGGCTAAGGATCAACGTCAGTGTTAAATTCTTTTCTAAGAATTCTTTTCACCTTGGAAACTTTCAAATGAGAAATTTAAGGAGCAGAATCCTTATCTTTTTCTATAGCTCTTAAGTGATTGACAGAATCCTAAAGTGTAACAAGTTCCTATAATGAGTTGACCTATTTAGCTTATTTTACTGAAATGTTTATTTTAATTGTTCTGCCTATGTACTATTATCTGTAACTATCCTAGTCTATAATCAAAGAAATCAGGAGTGCCCACAACCTATTTGCAGAGGTGCCTAAAGCAGAGTCCACAGTGGCCAGGGCTCATCTAGCAAACTGGCATGCTCAGTGGGACAGGTCAAGAGGGCGGGTCTGCCTCTGACTTCCTCCTTCTGCTAACACATGCTGCATTTGCTCTTGACAGGATAGAGCAGAAAGTCACCACTTTTTAAGAAAACCAAGGCAAAGAACAGAAAGTTTAAGTTGTGGCACTTCCTAAACCATGGATGTCATTACTGCTCTTCAAAAGATCCCTTATAGACATGTAGTTTAGCCATAAAGATAGTATGTTGTGTTGAAAATGCAAAATCACACAAATATTGCCTTAAATATTTTATTTCCAAATGTCAGTAATAATTAAACTATTTATATCCCTTCATGAGAAACTGGAAGCTGGAATTTTCAGACGTGAAGGAATTTCTCAGAAAATGATCCCAAAAATTTTCAGGAAAAACATCTAACAATTTAACCATAAAGAGCTTTTGTAAAGTCTGACGTCCAGTATTTAGCTGTTTTGCTATTATTCTTTTTTTTTTTTTTTTTTTTTTTTGAGATGGAGTCTCACTCTGTCGCCCAGGCTGGAGTGTAATGGCGCAATCTTGGCTCACTGCAACCTCCGCCTCCCAGGTTCAAGCAAATTGTCTCGCCTCAGCCTCTCAAGCAGCTGGGATTACAGGCCCAGACCACCACGCCCAGCTAAGTTTTGTATTTTTTAGTAGAGACGGGGTTTCGCCATGTTGGCCAGGCTGGTCCCGAACTCCTGACCTCAGGTGATCCACGCGCCTCAGCCTCCCAAAGTGCTGGGATTACAGGCGTGAACAAACGGGCCCAGACTTGTTTTGCTATTATTCTTTAATAACTGTTTGCAAACTACAAATATTGAAAGGTGAGCATATGTACAAAGACAAAATTAGTAGTCTGAGCTGAAATATTGCAGCTTAATTCTAGTCTATCAATTTGATCTGAAATAATAACCCTGAGGGCACTTTTGTCACCATTAGCACTTATTCCAATATTCGAAAGGAAAAATTTTGTGTAATTTATGTAACATCTTACTTATAGATGCTTTACTTATAGAAAGCACCTATCAATTATAATTAGCAAAACAGGAGTCAAGAGCATTGTTTCATTATGTTACATGTCAAGGAAAGGAGACTTAGAAAACTTCTGTGACTCTTGGAAAATCCAGGATTGAAGCCCGCCGTCCTTTGACTCATTGAACAGTCAAACCTAGGAGAAATTATCCTAAGGTAAAATGTCAGAGGATTACTCTCTAGATTGGATGGCAGAGACAGACTAGCATTCTCAGCATCAAAAACCAGATCACAAACGCACGTGCAACAGAAGTACATGCAATAAAAGTACTAGAACAAAAATCAACACATTTAAGAGAGAAGCTACCTCATGGTGTAGTAGGATAAGAAAGAATGAGATTGGTAAGAGGAGGCATGTAGGTATATTATCATTACTCGTTTTTTGTTTGTTTGTTTGTTTTTTGAAATGCAGTCTTGCTCTGTGTCGCCCAGGCTGGAGAGGAGTGGTGGAATCTCGGCTCACTGCAATCTCCATCTTCCACATCCAAGCAATTCTCCTGCCTCAGCCTCCTGAGTAGCTGGGATAACAGGCATGCGCCACCATGCCCAGCTAATTTTTGTATTTTTAGTAGAGACAGTTTCACCATATTGACCAGGCTGGTCTCGAACTCCTGACCTCTGCCCACCTTGGCCTCCCAAAGTGCTGGGATTACAGGTGTGAGCCTCTGCACCTGGTCTACTCTTTTTTAACATTTTAATTGTTAGTTATGCTTTGTAAAACTAACATATTTTTAATTCAATTTACATAAATTTAAGTAAAATTTTATTAAACACTCTTAAACTTGGTGATGCATCCATTTATTTGTTGAAATTTTATTTTTTTGGGTATTTTTTTTGGTATGTTTTAACTATTTCAACATACATTTTTAAAAACCAGATCCAAGAGACTCAGAATAACAATACTGAGATGAAATCACTGGATCAAACAATTAATTGTAGGGGACCAAAAAAATAGATTCAAACATGCTAATTTGATCTTTTTGAACAAATGTTAAATAACCAATCTTTTAGACTTTTAAATCGTTCACTATTCTTGCAGTTCAAATATGGCAATCTTAACTATTTAGGGTTTCACAACTGGTAGGTACTTAATAAGTATATGCCTACTGAGGATAATGATAATTTTACTCAAATGGGACATTACAGAAAATGTTATATGATTGAAAACAAAATAAAGAATAAACACCAAGCTCAGAAAAAAATACTTCACACGAATTCACTCCATCTCATTCTTTTAAAATTCAGGCTTAAACGTTTTTTAGTAAAAGCGATCTGATGTTCAAAGGACATCATTTAAAACTTCGGAGGCAGACTGATAGAGGAGAATGCTTTTTGTGTTTAGAACTCTCAGTATTGCCAGCCCCGACCTTGTTCCTCCCCAGCTGTAAAAGCCTATGTGAGACCTTAGTGCTGAAGGCCTCAGGTTCCTTATCTGTAAATGATTAGATTAGATAACAAAGGCAACAACCAAGTTTATACAGTTTGGTTGACAACTTTGACATATACTATCTCACTCCAAAAGATCCCTTTGGGTTTCCATGGGCTATAATCTTGGTTTTATACGCAACTCTTATTTGGTTATATGTCACTTACCTAAGTCCAAGAATTACGAAGTACAGCTGTTCAGCTAATTTGTTTCTCGTTTTTTAAAAAAGCACTGTTGTACTGCTGTAGATAGAACAACTCTAATCTTCACGTACTGCTGAATTACAATTAGGTGCTAAATCACCTTCAAAGGATGAACAACCTTTTGTTTTGAGGCTCATCCAGAAGCATCACTAGGACCTGCTATGTACAAGAAAGAAAAAATAGTAACCTGGGCAGTAAGAGTTTTGTCAGAAGGAATGCTTGTCCTTATTAGAAACACCACTTATCCCCAAGGCTTGAACTTTAACTATGAAACTTTACCCACTGGGTTTTTAACCCAATTACTACTGGAAGCTCACCATATGTATTTAAACTCACAATAAAGAATAAATGCCTGATATTGCATTATTTCCTAAAAGCAGATTTTGATGGAAGAGGCTGGGCTCCAGATCAAGAGTGTACTGGATATTTTTTAAAGACACATTTAAATCATAGCATTGATCATAACACAATAATCACTATACCCTCATCTTCCATTCCTACAGAGCCTCTTAACAAATACATGTGTATGCATTATAGCTACCAGTTTTATATGGAACTGCCCACTAATAGCTAAAGTAAATTGGCATCTTTGTGAATTTAAGGTTCTCTATAATGTTGATTATGGCTACTGCTTTTAACTGTATTTTTCAAAATTGACCACAAAATAAAAGCTTCTAACTTCTCTCTGCCCTTGTGTTTGTAATCTCCAGAGAAAGCACTCCTTAATTTCATCTTAGTGGCCAGTAATCTTTAGTGATTGAGGCAGAAATTAAAATTGATTATTTGAATTCTGACAAGCTGCTTAGGTTTGTAATTACCATAAAACTATACCACAAATGCCCTAGTCCATGAGTGTGGGTGAGGGGTTGATAGGAAATGATCCATTTTCATCTCTCTAGATTTAGGATGATGCATGTAGAATTGTAGAACCACTTAAAATCACACTCATCCATGCTGGACTAACTGAAGAGGGAAGTCACTATCCTCTCTTAATAGACCAAACAGTCCTCACGTCACTGCTACAATTAAATTCCAGAGAATTTTTTGGATTCTATTTAATGAATGAGGATATATTTTTCATGTGGTGTCATTGTTTCACTACTTCCCATGTTTATTTGGACAGATTCATAGCACTGGGTAGGAAATGTATTGGTTGGCAACTTCAGTTTTGGAAGAGAAAGTAAACACATGCTGATTAGCAAACAGTAAACTCTACTGTGTTTAATTTTGGCTTCTCTTTAAAAAAAAATAAAAACACAAAAAAACCACTATTTGGTGTTGTGTTCCAAGTAGGAGCATTTGTCCCTAAGTTCTTTCCTAACCCCTTACTGGAGGGCTTCCAGAATTGCTCTCATTTTTTTTTCTTCTTCCCCTAACACCAGTGGCAAACGCCAACATTATTTAAGAAAATACTTGTGCATATGGTATCCTCCTAGCACAGATTTGCCATCCAGTTGAACAGTAGGGCCACTAACCCACACAAACTAAACTGCAAAATTATGAACTACATAAACATAAACAATTGTATTTAGCCCTAATAAATTCAAGGTAAAATCACATTTCCGAAATTCCTAAAAGGCTACTTCACTGAAAACTATCGGGTCTGAGAACTGAAGGTGGTAAATATGACAATCTAAAACTTCTGATGCTCTCTTTAGAGCCAGTTTCTTTCATCTATCTCATCCTCTTGGTTTACTGTGACTCCCCAAATTATTCTCCAAGCTTTAGCCATCCTTAGCCCTCTTCTCAACCATCTTCAGAAGATCATCAAAATCACTAACACCCAAAAAGTGCCGAAGGCCAGCACACACAGGGGAAAGCTTGGTTACCTAAGATATACCATTGCCCACTGAGCACAAAAGCTCTTATGTCTATATACCTTTTCATAAAACAGAGCTAGTGTCTGATCTTTTCACTGCTCATGATTACTACTCATTATTAATCAGACTTCCCATCATGCTTTCCAGGGATGCAAATTTTGTCCCCACATACCACATGGGAAAGCTGAGGCATCCAGAAGTTAAATAACTCCCGAATAGCCCAATATAAGAGGTCAGCAACATCTCTTGATGATCTACATTGTTTCTTATTCAATAAACATTTATTATGGATCTACCAAGCTCCTCACAGTGCTAGATATTTTATATATATACATATATTCTGCCATATTCTGGGCTCTGGGTAAAACAGCAGATGATCAAAATCCTAACCCACATGAGGCTAACAGTCTAGGAGGGGTAAGAAACAGTAAACCAAGAAACAAATGAATATGAAATATGTCAGGCAGCTATAAGGCAAACAGTACAGCAGGTAAGGAGAAAGAGAGCTGGAGTGGTAGGAGATTTTGGGGGCACATGTAATTTAAGTCTTCCTCTGAATGAGATAAGGGAGCAAGCCCTACCTATGACCATCTGAGAAAAAAGGGTTCCCAGCAGAAAGGACAGACAGAGCAAAGTGCCTGAGGCTCAGCTGTACTGGAGGGGTGGTAGGAAGGCTAGTATTGCTGGTACTGAAAGAGCAGGCAGAGTGACTCGGGGGGAGAGGGAGGCAAGGGTCAGATCATACAGCACCTGGAAGTCACCATTAAAAGTAGGGGCTGCAAACATAAATGAGACTACTCTAGAGAGACAGAGTCTTGTGAAGAGTTTAATACATAAGGTTACATTAAAAATTCAGTGCATTAAAAGCAGTTGATGCTTTTCCCTACCATCACATAAAAAGTATATGTGCACAAACAGAAGGGTGCATGCACTGAATTTCATAAACTCTAGGAAACATTTTTACATTGGTTGATTCAGTCAAATACAAAGAAGTTGCAGAACAGCATCGAGTACCTAAGACAGACCAAAAGCATTTCCTTCTGTAAAGCCCTGCAGCTGAGGGCTTACATCCGCCTGGTCCAATCAGTTCATTTCCAAACAAAGGTAGGAAATGGCTGCATCCTAGCATTTCATTGTGGACTCATGAGTCAGTGCTTTGGAACTTGGTATCTTTGGGAGTGAGTGTCTATTCTCCACGTCTCTTGCCACAGGGGGAAAAAGGTACAGATAAACAGTAACACAATTTCACCCAACTGAGATATAAATCTGTGGGCTTCTCCACCCTTCTCCAAAATAAATGAATGAATTAAGGAAATTCAGTTCCTGCTTTTTTTTCTTTCCCTCTCTGTTTTGTTTCCTAATTCCCAGGACTCCCTTGTGTCTCCTAAACAGCATAAGGTCAACTGATGGTGAAAGTATATCATATGATAATTATTCAAGAGCTGTTATGTTATACAATATAGTTTTTAATAGGAAAAGGAGTTACATTTGATTCTACAAGAGCAGTCAGTAATGTGCCCATTACATAGGGATTCTAAGAAATTAAAATTAAGAAATTTTTCCTAAAGAACAAATTGATTCTCCTCCATCATTTAACCAAAAAGTTTTGTAGTATTTTATGTTCACAGTGTTACACAGGAGAACAGTAACTTAACTTTGAAAACTATTTTTACAGAATGGTCACAAAGAAAATAACATATAAATCCCATTAAGTCCTTTTGTAAAAAGCTTCCATAACTTCCAAATCCACGGTGTAGAGAGGAAAAGAAGAAAACGGCATGTGTATATGTTCCAAGACTATTACCTCAAATGAATAAAGGTCAGAGGTATACTTAACATACAAACTATTTCCTTCAGGAAAAAGTGCAGGAACTCCTGGATAGACACAATACTCATTTCCGATGAAAGTTACAGAAGAAACTACCAGTTGTGTATGATCTAATACTACAAGTCACTTATTTTCTATGAAGGAAAAGGGAAAGAAAAAAGATAAGAAAACAACATTGAAATATGAATGAGAAAGGAATCTCTGTTCTAACTTACAGATAAATAAACATATAAATCCAAATACGAGCCAAATTATTTTATAAAGATATCCATGTGATCAATGTCGCATAACCACAAGAACCTTACGTGATTATAATGAGAGAAGCTTCAAAACAGGAAATTTCTATCTACAAAAAGTACAAATTATTTTCAGAATGTTGGAGGAATCTGGGGTTTTCTACCCAGCAGAATAAATTATGAAAACAGTGAAAGATACCCTCCAGAGAGAGAGAGAGTGAAAGAGTGTATATCTTAAAGAGAACATTACATTTCACTTTTCCAATGTAAAAATAAACTGAAAAAAATTTAGAGGGGATGGTGGGGATGAAGAGAAATAAAATCATAAAAAGGAATGAGTAAAAAATGTAATAAAAAAAGAGGAATATGGTTTCCACTTATATTAGTTTTGTCCTTCCATTAAAAATTAAAAATTATACCTTAAAATCCATTAGTCTTGACTATATTGCCAATTTATCAAATAATACACTGGTCAAGTTCCAAAATTTCATTAAATATATAAATTGCATACACAAAAGTTCCTGGGTAGCCTGTGGAAACATTTTAAATTTTCTTCAGCAAAATTGGGCCTAAAGTTTGGAAAAATTCCTAGAGAGTGAAATTAATCTCTTTCTCCCCATCTCTCCTTCTCTCCCTCTCTCTTTCTCTCCCTCTCTCTCAATAGATAATATTACCCTACTATATAGCCTGCCATATATCTTTATACTCCAATTTCCTACCTAGTCCCCTATTCAGACATGTATAATGCTTCCATTTTGAAGCATATGGCTGGGGAGCCAAAAGAATTTAAATTGCCTTCAAAATGTGCATCGCATTATAAATGGTGTGAAAAAAGATCTTACTATTCAGCTCTCAACTTGGAGCATACAGCAAAGAAGAAGCAACACAAGACTGCTTCAAACTTTATCCAAAAACTCAACAGCTTCACTTGTTTATAGAGGTACAAAAAGTATGCGACACAGTTTATAAAACAAGAACGATGTACTGTATGCAAAAGTAAAGTTAAAAGCAAAGTATAGTAACAGCCCTATCTCGTTACAAACACTTGGCAGCATGTCTAAAGTACCATGGTCAAAAACATGATACCGTCTGCGTTGTACTTCTGCCAGAAAGCACTCCCTAAGTCCAAGTCTCTTTAGCCATCATCACCACCTCATTTGGCAATCTCTCCCAAGCCTCAGTTCATCTACTCAAAATTACTCCACAGAAAGCAGACAAACTCTCTAGCTCTGTAGGCTGCAAGTATCACAATGAAGTAGCATTGGCAAGTGACAGCATAAGATGGAGCTCTGAGGTTAGAAAGCCAGGACCAACTAAACTGCATCCTCAGAGCTTATCTGCATATCAAGTTGAGCAGGGCTGTCTTCATTTTGGTAATTCAGGGTTTCTTCTCTACTCTCACAGTAATTCCAATGGGTCTTTCTGAATCAGCCGCAGCTGAGAAAGAAGGTACCTGGTGAGAAAACACTCAGGCACCGAATACCTTTTAGGTAAATGAGGGACAAATGTATTCGGCAATTACCTGCCATTTAACCATTTCTGACCAGGGCTTTTCAATAATTCCAGAACCTCAAAAACTGCCTCAATAGTTATGTATGCATAACGGACCAGGCCATTACCAAGGTTAAGTAAATACAAGAATATGCATCAAGGCTTAGGTAATAAGGATATAAAAAGACTCTATCAATATCAACATCCATATCTACCTGTGACATTTATAACTAAAAAAATGGCAGTTCATTTAATGTGGCAATGAAAAGATGAGTGGTAGGACAGAGGCAGCTGCATGAATTATTAATTTTCCTAGGGCATGGAAGAATTGCCTTCCAAATTTTTCTTTAATCCACTTTCTCCAAAGTAGCATATTACATAATTCAAAAACATAGATATTGTCATCTTAAGTTTACAGCTTGCCATATTTCCTAGAAAATAAACAATAATTAACAACATATCTCATAGTTGTTCCCTCCCCACCTTTCTTCAAGAAACTTTACACTTTGAAATGTAGATACATAAGCTACTTTTGGATCAGGGCCCACAAACATATGTTTCCAAAGGAATAATATGTACAGGTTAGTCTGGTGTGTACCAGATGTAAGAAAAAGCAAATTCAAAAACAGAAATATCAGTATTCAATGCAGAAATATATTTTTAATTAAATCCCATTCTTCCTCTCCTTATAGACACAGAATCAAAGAAAGCCAATCGTATGTCTAATTTTTTAACCTTTTTCCGAACAAAAATCCCAATTTGACTCATGACTCTAGATTCTTTATATACATAAGATCACAAGACAAGAAATGGTCATTTATAAATTGTCCTCTCTCAGAGTGAGCCTCCTACCATATGCTGATATTCAACCAAAAGAATCTGTTAGAAAAGGCAAAAAAAATTCCAAATGTTAAACCTATAAGGCAAACCAGCCAGCAAAAGGCTACAGAGTCCACATGTCTATCAGATATTTAATATGTCAAACCTCAATTACCAGAAGTTTTAAGATTCTCTGTAATCAGAACTAGTGAGTCTTTATTTTTCAGATGATTCTGAATGCAAAATGAGCACATTATCTGCACACTGAAAGAATTTATGTATTCTTTCCCCACATATGGAAATATGCATGAGAGTATTAAAAAACAAATTAAAAATATCCACTCTCTAGAAATTTGAAGAGTCTAAAGTTTGGGCTGTATTTGCTTTTTCCATTGCAAACCTACAAGGATTCCTTCAAACTTACAAAAGTTATTGCAAGAAGTCCTGTAGGAAGAAATAGATTGGGGATTTAGATCACCCATGCCTAACCTTTTCAGGGCATCATGATCTCTCCCCTTGTTCTATACATCAGAGATGTCACTGAAGTGAAAGCCAAGTTTTAATTTAGAATTTAATAAAAATTGATTAAGCATCACAGAGCACAAACAAAGCTGCTCCATAAATCTTTCAGCCCTTTTTGTGCTAGGAAGAAAGCAAGCACTGTCTGCTGAAGCAGATGACAGATGCTGGCTTAAAGATAAGTATTATTTATACTTCTGTACCAGATTTCTTCTTATGCATATCTTATCATGCATGGGTATATGATCAACAAAGCAATTATTTTATATCAGTCAAAGACATTCAAATGTACCCTGGCTCCATAGGAATGCTTTAAAGAGTTCAGGTCTAGGGTTCAATTAAACCAAGATGGAGAGAAAAGAAAGTTTTGAAAGAAAAACAAATATTGAAATGGTTGTGATTTGAAATGTACTTTCACACACAGGCTAATGAATATATATGCACTGAAAATAACTTTGTTCTGAACATATGCCTATGCATTTTAAATAAATGATGCATGTTTGAAAGATAAGCGGGTTTACCAAATCTAAACACATCAAGATATATCTATATTAAACTGCATTTATTTGTACAGTATGTCAGTAAGGAAACAGCCCCCTGAAAGAAATCCAATAGTTATGTAAAGAGATAGCTGATTTAACCAAGTTTGAGAACATTTTAGTCATCAAGAGACTAGAGTTTAAAAATTTAAATCACATTCTTTCCCTCCTTAGAAAGACAGAATATATGAAAACTAATCACTGAATGAAAATTCCCAGAGGTTTTTTTATTGTTTTACTTCTAGCGTATGAAGTGGAAAAAAGATAACTAATGATTTGAAAGAGAAGAAAAAGCAACTTATATTACCTTCTCAAAAAATATATAATATTCTGCATTATAAGGCATTTGAAGGTGGAGAAGCAGGCATGTGATTCCAAAACAAATCTGGATAAGTAAGAGAAATAAATCAGGTGGGCTGTCTTGACCATTCTCTTCTACCCCAATTGCTAAGCCCCTTGAGAATCTAGAAGAGGAGCAGGTCTGGGGGTGGAGTTGTTTTGTTTTATTGTGTTTCATGAGGGAAGACAAAGTGGAAATAAATGAGTTTTCAAGTCCAGCCAGAAAGTCAATCTATGGTTAGATTTACCTAATTGGGGATTTAAAAAAAAAAAAAAAGTGTAAAAACAAAAACCTGTGCTCATCCATTTCTTTTCATGGTATTTTATTGTATTTCATTTTTTTCTTAGCATTTTTCTTCGTAAAAGTTCTTCCTAGGAAATCCCAACTTCATCTCAGATAGCCTAAAAGGCAGAAATGTTCATCCACACAAAGACCAGGAAACCCTAAGCTGTATGACATCATGTGGGAGTAAAATGACTGAGTGAGCTCAAGCCAGGATCCTTGCTGCTGGAGGGTCTCTTGCACAGGGGCTAGCTGAAGCCACAGATACGGCTGCAAGTGCATTAAAATGACATCAGTAGCAGAATTAAACTGTCTAGTTTCATGGAAATTACTGTATACTGTAGTTATCACTTGAGAATTAGCAATGCACTAAAATAGGATACACAAATCAGTACTTTTATGTGGTAATACTAATCTATCACATGTAATAATTTTTCTTTCCTGAACTATATATGAAAATACATCCATAAGGACGTAGCAATTATGAGCAAATATTTTCAAGAATGGCTATTGTATATGTCTCTTTTAAGCATACAACTCCACATAGAAGCACTAAACAAAAGAACTGCTTAAAAATATTCAGGATTCTTTTTCCTATTTCAGTAATCCTCTCTATTATATAAAAATTCAGTTTGTACAACATAAGCATAAGAAATTTATAGAGGAAATGACAGGTAAGAATGGTTTTTAAATGACCTTATAGTAGAAAACATAGCTAAAATATATACCATATACCAGTGCAGTCAGACACATTGGAGTCACTAACACATTCCGAATCTGCTGATTAAATGAGAAACATTCAAAATGAATGAAACTTACCCACATACTTTCTCATCCATGTAAGCAAGAAAGAATTACATTTCTTCTGAGCTAATGGGGATGATTATAGTAAGCTTTACAGATAACTTTAATCTCCACAATCTCCATAGACTGACTCCCGCCAAAAAATAAAATAACTGCTTAGTAACCTTGCAGCGTATCAAAGTTCACAAACCATGCCCAGTTCCAATACTTATTAGCTGTTGGCCTTAGACAAATTACTCACCTCTCTGAATTTGAATTTGTATATCTATTTAAACAAAGATAATAGACTCAAAGTTTGAAACAAATGGGATATGTAGAAAAAACATTGAACAAAATGCCTGGAACACAGTAAGTACTAAAAGAATAGTAAATACTATTATTGTTGTTCTTGCTACTGTTATTATTATTACACAGTACTTTCATAAAACTCTCTGGTCATAGACCAGTCTAGATCAGTGCTGCATATGCCTAATTTCTCATCTCTGATTCCATGACATTGGGGTGTCTGGATTCTCCTCCTACTTATCTGACTTCTCACTATCATTCTCCCATATTAACTCCAATTCTTCTAAAAGTCAGCATTCCCCTGGCTCTCTTTATCATCCTCTGCAATCTCAATCAAACTTTGGCTTCAAAGGTTTGGGATAACAATGGCTAAATTCAGACCTGTATTTTCATTTGCCTGTCAGACATCAACACTTGGGTCATTCCTACCTAACCTAGAAGTAAAAAAAAACTGAACAACTCACCTCCAAACTCAATGGTTCTTTCACTGCCTCTGTTAAGGAAACTAACATTTACCCAGGTGACCAAATTAGAAACATCACCGTCATGCCCAACTCCTTCTCCCTACACCCAAAACAATATGCCTCCTTCTTTCTATCCCTACCAATGCAAGCTTTTCCATGTCCTTCTTGCTGCTCTCCTGGCTTTCCCAGAAGTCTTAGCTTGGTTATGTTCAACAAACAAGAACACCTAAGATATGCCAAGCACCACACACTCTGAATGCAAACCAAGATAGAACAAAACAAAACAGAAACAAAAAACCAACAACAACAACAAAAAAAACACAACCCTTTCACTCTCAAGGTTCTTCAAGTAGTGGGACAGATATGTAAACACATGATTGTACTATAATGTTATACAAGCGATAATAAGTACACATGGCCGGCAGCAGTGGTTCACTCCTGTAATCCCAGCACTTTGGGAGGCAAAGGCAGGCGGATTACTTGAGATCAGGAGTTTGAGACTAGCCTGGCCAACACGGCAAAACCCCATCTCTAACAAAAATAGAAAAATTAGCAGGGCGTCGTAACACACATCTGTAATCCCAGCTACCTGGGAGGCTGAGGCACGAGAATCGCTTGAACCCGGGAGACGGGCATTGCAGTGAGTAGAGATCGCACCACTGCACCCCAGCCTGGGTGACAGAGTAAGACTCTGTCTCAAAAAATGAAAATAATAATAATACTAAGTACACATAAATTATAAAGGTGGGACAGAGGAGGGAGTAATTGTTCCATCTAGACAGGTCAGAAATGAGTTTACTGTAAATATCCATCACTCCAGAGGAGTGTTTTGGAAGAATGGACAGGAATGTGTGGTTGCACAAATGTGTGCAATGAACAGGAATGTGTGGTTTTCTTCTCTAATTCCTGAGAATTAGAGAGGAAAAGGCATTCTAGATATCAGGGACAGCATGGGTTAGACTCTAAGCTCTCTAATCAACATGTTTATACTTAAAACTTGCCTGTCTAAAACCCAGACCTAACTATATCACTTTCCCTTTTCCATAAGACCTTCAAGGGCTTTCCACTGCCTCTAGGATAAAAATCCAATACCTTGCATTGGCAAGGCACCGGTATTCTAAACTCTGACTCACTAGATGGGAGGAAGCTCCCACTGCTCTCCGTATCCCTCTGTCTTAGGTACAGGAGGTCCCTACACCTTCATACAGGACTGTGCTCCAGCCAGCTGCCAAAATGCCTCTCTGCCCTTCACCTGCAAAATCCCATTTACCCTGTGATATCAACATTTAATTTCACTCTGCTGAAGTCCTTCCTGATCAACCCTGCATTGTGTCCTCCTCTGAGCCTTCAGTCCCTTTGTTAATACCTCTATTTTCACACACCTCATACACGAATTTGTAGAGTGAATGTCCATATGTTTGCCATATCATTTTTGAAAAGCTTTTGCTAAATGAGAACTTCAATGAGTAATTTCAAATTACTTTCTTCCAAATTAACAGGCAAGTATTAGGAAATAGCCTATGCCAAACCCTCTTATTTAGTGCCACTGACAGTGCTAACAGGCTAGAGTGAAATATCAAGGTATATGTATGGTTCATATAAAACCACTAATATCACCCCGCTATTGACTGAACTGTGTCCCTGAAAAAGCATATATTGAAGCCCCAATCCCCAGTGTAACTGCATTTGGAGACAGGGTCTTTATGGAAGTAATTAAGGTTAAATGAGGTCATAAAGTTGAAGCCCTGTTAACATGGGTTTAGTATCCCTACAAAGAAGAGATGCCAATGTGACTGATCTCTCTCTCTCTCACTCTCTTTCACTGTATCTCTCTCTCTCTGCTTTCTGAGGACACAATAAGAAGGTGGCTGTCTGCAAACCATGAAGAGAGCCCTCACCAGAATCCAATGGTGCTAATTCCCTGATCTCAGACTCCCAGCCTCCAGGACTGTGAGACAAGAAATTTCCACTGTTTAAGCCACCCAGTCTATGGTATGTTGTTGTGACAACCCAAGCTGACTAGGACTTACACCCTAGTCAAGAGAACTTGAACAGTCCACAATTAAGTGGTGAGACTATCTCTGGTATGATGCACAATGTATTTAACTTTACAAACAGACTCATTAATCTCTCAAAAGCTTAACACTGTCACCATTTTACAGACACATCCAGCTAAGGGTTGGAGGCCTTCCATGAGCCATCCAATAATGTAGGCAGAGTCAGTGACCATGCCCAGAACAGGATTCTAAAGTCCTGCCTTTCAAATCCCTGACCTAGAAAAGAAGACTACTCCATTTCTCACAGGAAAATGTGCCAGTCATGAAGGCCTACATGGCACATCTCTGCACTGCCCCAGGTCAGGAGGGCCATCTGACACTGCACAGGCACCACTGCAGGGCAAAAGGATGATCAAGTATCCAATGGCCACCTCCACCACTGACTAGCTGAAAAACGATGAACAAGTTATATAATGTCACTGGATGTAAAATTAAAGCAGGATTTGAATACTTACCTTGTAGGGTTACTGTGAAGATCAGAAATAAAATACAGAAGTACATGGCCCACTGCTTGGCATACAGTCAAGACTCAGTAATTAGTGGGTACTCTGCATGCTTCAATGTCACCTCATTAACAGTTTCACTTCTACTAAACTAAATGCAGGAACAGGGTGGTCTTATTTTTTTTTTAATCTATAGTAGATATCTGCCCTGTTTGTTTAGGTGTTGTCTACACAGTATCTACTACTTTTTTCTTTTCTTTTCTCTTTTTTTTTTTATTTTTTTTTTTTGAGATGGAGTCTTGCTCTGTCACCCAGGCTGGAAAGCAGTGGCGCAGTGGTGAGATATTGGCTCACAGCAAGTTCTGCCTCCCGGGTTCACACCATTCTCCTGCCTCAGCCTCCTGAGTAGCTGGGACTACAGGCGCCCACCACCACGCCCGGCTAATTTTTTGTATTTTTAGTAGAGACAGGGTTTCACCATGTTAGCCAGGATGGTCTCGATCTCCTGACCTCGTGATCTGCCGGCCTCGGCCTCCCAAAGTGCTGAGATTACAGGCATGAGCCACTGCGCCCAGCCTTTTTTTTTTTTTTTTTTCTATTTTGAGACAGGGTCTCTCCCTGTCACCCAGGTTGGAGTACAATGGCATGATCAAAGTTCACTGTAACTTTGAACTCGTGGACTCAAGCAATCCTCCTGCCTCAGTCTCCTGAGTAGCTAGGACTAAAGGCATGCACCACCATGCCCAGCTAACTTTTGAATTTTTTTGTAGATATGGGATCTCCTTATGTTGCCCAGGCTGGTCTTGAACCCCTGGCCTCAGCAATCCTCCCACCTCAGCTCTATTTCTTTCTTTCTTCCCTTCCTTCCGTCCTAGCAATCCTTCCACCTAAACTCACTCCCTCTCTCCCTCTCTCCCTCCCTCATTCCCTCCCTTCCTTCCTTCCTTCCTTCCATCCTTCCTTCCTATAGCCTTGGTCTCCCAGGCTCAAGTGATCCTCCCACCTCTGCCTCCAGAGTAGCTGGGACTACAGGCATACACCACCATGTCGGACTAATCTTTTATTTTTTTGTGGGAATTTCCCCTGAACTAATTGCTGAACTGGTGCTTTCTTCTCTTTGGCAATGCTTAAGTCTCCTGCCTGTTCTTGGAGAGGAGCTAGGGAATGATCACAAGACACCCAAACTACATGATCTCAGAAAGTGGGGAAGAGTGGCTTCCCAGAGGAAAATTACTACGCCTGTAGTCCCAGCTACTAGGGAGGCTGAGGCAGGAGAATGGCGTGAACCCAGGAGGCAGAGCTTGCAGTGAGCCGAGATCGCACCACTGCACCACTGCACTCCAGCCCGGGCGACAGAGCAAGACTCCGTCTCAAAAAAAAAAAAAAAAAAAAAAAAAAAGAAAAGAGCCGGGCGCGGTGGCTCAAGCCTGTAATCCCAGCACTTTGGGAGGCCGAGACGGGCGGATCACGAGGTCAGGAGATCGAGACCATCCTGGCTAACACGGTGAAACCCCGTCTCTACTTAAAATACAAAAAAATTGGCCGGGCGAGGTGGCGGCGCCTGTAGTCCCAGCTACTCGGGAGGCTGAGGCAGGAGAATGGCGTGAACCCGGGAGGCGGAGCTTGCAGTGAGCGGAGATCGCGCCACTGTACTCCAGCCTGGGTGACAGAGCGAGACTCCGTCTCAAAAAAAAAAAAGAAAAGAAAAGAAAAGAAAAAAGTAGTAGATACTGTGTAGACAACACCTAAACAAACAGGGCAGATAACTACTATAGATTTAAAAAAATAATAAGACCACCCTGTTCCTGCTTTTAGTTTAGGTAGAAGTGAAACTGTTTTGTGGGGATGGGATCTCACTATGGGATCTCACTATGTTGTCCAGACCGGTCTCAAACTCTTGAAATCAAGCAGTCCTCCTGCCTTAGCCTCCCCAAATTCTGGGATTACAGGCATGAGCCACCACACCCGGCCTCTATTACTTTTTGTTAGTAATGACAATAATTTTCCTCTGGGAAGCCACTCTTTCCCACTTTCTGAGATCATGTAGTTTGGGTGTCTTGTGATCATCCCCTAGCTCCTCTCCAAGAACAGGGAGGAGACTTAAGCATTGCCAAAGAGAAGAAAGCACCAGTCCAGTGATTAGTTCAGGGGTAGACCAAGGAGATCAGGCCAGGAATGTCTGCCGGGACTACTGAGGAAGGGAACATTTTCCTCCCCACTGGGTTTGCTCAGCTAATAGAATATAAGTCTTCACTGTGGAAAGAGACCCTCTTTGCCTGAGAAGTAAGGGAACAAAGAGAATGGCATAGGAAGAGAATCAGAGAAACATTCCCAGTTACATCACTTGAACACCTAAATCAAACTGTAGCTACAGATAAACTGGACTTTTAAATTACACAAGAGAATAATTTCCCTTTCTCACTTCAGTCTGCATAACTTCAGTTTCTTACAGTTTCTTACAGAGTTTCTTACACATTAATTCAGGTTTGCAATTAATATACAAACCGAATAGCAGCAAGAATTTAACACCTTTCAGTGACCAAAAGGACCACTGAAATAAGAACTTAGTGATAAGAGATACCTTTCATTAAATTCTCACTGTATGTCAATTAAATATTTCAAATTTAGTATTTCCAATCACATAAACTGAGGATGGGGGTAGATATTATTATCTCTGCTTTACTGATAAGAAAATTAAGAGTCAAAGAGCTTAAATAAATTGCCCAAGTTTAAATAGTAAGTGGTAGAGCTGAGATACTACCTAAGATTTAGCTTTTTTCTTTTCTTAAGTATTACCAAGAAATAGTATTACTATGAAATCTTACACATTTATAAGATCCCTTTATCTTCTTATAGCATGAAGTGCCTTTTCACCAAATGATTCACCACAATTGTTCATTCTACTTTTTTTTAAGATTGTGTCTCACCGTTGATCAGGCTAAAGTGCATTTTTGTGATCCTCTGATTTGAGAAATGTTTTTCTCCCATTATCCTATAAACTTCCTCAGTTTAGGTCTATCATGGTTATTGCATATCATTGTGCATTGACTGCCAATAGTAGATACTTAGCAAGTACTGTAAAAAAAAAAAAAAAAAAAAAAAAAACAGGAAGGAAGGAAAAGAGAGAGGGAGGGAGGGGAGAAGAAGAGACGAAGGAAGGAGAGTAAAGGGAAAAGAAATGAGGAAGGAGGGAGAGGGCAGAAGCGAGAATGGGAAAGTGAGAGACGAAGGTAATTCCACAACCCCTTCACCACCCTTAAGCCCTTTCTTGAGATAACTTAGGACCTAGCAATAGACAGTGGTGGCACTGTCCTCATGCAAAGGGATAATCAGAGGAATTCCCTAATAAGGCAGGAATATCATCATAAATGCCAAAGTTGCCGGGCGCGGTGGCTCAAGCCTGTAATCCCAGCACTTTGGGAGGCCGAGACGGGCGGATCACGAGGTCAGGAGATAGAGACCATCCTGGCTAACACGGTGAAACTCCATCTCTACTTAAAAATACAAAAAAACTAGCCGGGCGAGGTGGCGGGCGCCTGCAGTCCCAGCTACTCGGGAGGCTGAGGCAGGAGAATGGCGCAAACCCGGGAGGCGGAGCTTGCAGTGAGCTGAGATCCGGCCACTGCACTCCAGCCTGGGTGACACAGCGAGACTCGTCTCAAAAAAATAAATAAATAAATAAATAAATGCCAAAGTCTTGTGGATACCATTTCTGACTCCCCAAAACCCCACACAGTAGGAACAAACATGATAAAAAGTTTCACCTATTCCTAACCCCTATTCAAAACCCCCCAAGTTTGTTTCTTGTTTTCTTGGTAAGTCTTAGGGTAACACACCAAGTTTTAAAACTCAGTTACAAATTTGCCCTTAACTGAGCATCTGAAAGGTTATCACACTGGATTTTTAGCTCTGCCATGGAGGAGGGCCTTTTGAGGTTATAGTCTGTTGAGCCCTTTTGTACTGGGTCAAGGAAGACAAGAGGAGTGGGAAACAAGAAGAATCCATTAGAAAATATCTGTGCATATAATATCTTTTTTGTTTTCTTTATATAAGTTCTCTAATGGACAATAATGTCCCCAGGTAACTAATGTCACAAACCTCTTAAACATGAGAGAGAAATTGTACCATTCCTCAAAAGCAGCTTTTTGGAAGGGAAGATCAAAGAGGAGGCAGAATTAAAGCCTCAGCTCAAAAGGAAGACAGATTTCCAAAACTTCAGCTTTTGTCATTAAAACTTTCAAGTGTGTCCCAAGATAAACGATACATCACTGCTACTACATCCCCACAGTGACCTCACTGCTACCTCAATTTGATTTTGTGAAGGAGTGCTGAAGCACTATCATAGAACTTTGGTGTTCACTTGCTAATGTCATACGTACCTAGAGAAAAGAGAGTCTGCCTTAGGAAATATTCCAGTTTAAAGCAACACTAAACATACCAAATTCATCACTAGAATTACAGTATATAGAATATTTTAAGTCAACCTGTATACTTCTGTCAATTATATTTTATTTTAACTATGTGAGAGAAGGAATAAAAGTTACTAAGGTATCACCTTTTCTATTAAAAGATAACCAAATAAACCCATTGAGAAGTCAGGTGTATTCAAAAGAACTGGTTTCTCTGGACTTACGACATTTGACTATAGTACCTCCTTTCTTCTAGAATACTCTGAGTTAATAAAAGTTTTTTTGAAAATGAAATCCATGGGTATGTGTCATAATAAGTAAATACTAAATGCTTGTAGTTTTTCAGAGACTTTTCTTAGGTGATGTCTATTCCTGAAGTATGATTAGAATGCAACATCTAACATTTTACATAATTAAAGATTACAGTATTTTGTTTTAAAAAGCAAACTAGAAACCTCAAGGAAAACCTATCCACTGGCATTCCTTTGAAACATACATATAAAGAACTTTACAGTGTTTTTCCTTGCCTTTGGGTGTTTGTTTTACAAGAGAGGAACTCCAGGTGCAATCACTGAATGAGGAATTAGAACCTCCCTCCAAGGTTTCATCTGATTGCATACCAACACATAAGGAAGGACATGATATATTTACAGTAGCTAAAGAGTTAATCTTTAGCAACTCTGCTTAAAAATCCTAATGGCAGACTGCCCATCATTCTTTTAGACAGAGCTTGTCAGAAAAACTAGGGCAGCTTGTCCAGCTCAGCAGTCAACTGATTACTAGTGAACTCAATGGGGCTCCCAGCCAACCCCTGAGATTGCTGCCAGCCCCTTGGGTATTCAAAGGCCAAGTTCCAATGTGGTTTACTTTGCCAGAATCACATGATGTCAGTGCTATTTTCTCCTGACCAGAATAACCAGTCATTCAGGTTACTGCAAGTGGTATCAGTGAACTAGGCATCACTTCACTGTTAGAGGTCACATACACACCAAGGCTCTGCTCCTTCTCACCACGGCCCAGTGGCCGCTGGGGCCTCCTGCAGGAGGTCATCTAATCCTAGTTTGTCAGTTCCAGGGACCCAAATCCTGCACAGGCGTCCTGCACACCGCAGTCTGCTCCAAGGACCAGGAATTACACAGGCGCGCTGCACATGGCACACTTAGAGAACAAAACAAACAGGTCCAACTTTTATAAAGAACAAGCTGGAGAGGAAAACAACAGAAAATTGGTTTTGGCTTTCACTTATATTATATTACTTGAGGTTTAGTAGGCAAGTCACACAAATTCTGTGGGATTTAGTCACCTTTATCCACCTATGCCCACATTCTTTGCATGGTAGTAAGACATTAATTAATGTTTATATCTATCAGGAGATTTTTCAGTTGCTACAGGATTTGCAAGGGTACATGCATTTAAGGAGTAGCCAGTTTTTAAAACTGTGATTACCCTTATCTTTCAGTGAGAGAAAGTATTTCACTCCCTAAAACACAATGCAGAGAATTAAAAAACAAGATCCACTTTTTAATCTTTCTTCCTCCAGAAGAAAATACAAACATCAGGAATAGCAAATGAGCTGATATAGTTGGTGGACTCTATTTTCAAAGTCTTGAACATATTTCTCAATGCTTTAAAAACCTTGAAATATTTTTAATATTCCTCATTACTTCTATGGCACTTTGGATTTATTTATATGAATTCATTTTAAAAACTCATTTTAAAGAGATTAAATCTTTAAAATATGACATTTAAAAATACTGTAGATTTTCTATATCATTATGTTTATAGTTTTTCATCCTTTCTTTTTCCTGTCAGTAAAGTAATAACGTTTTAACTGCTGAGAAATAATGTGCAGCAAGGTAAAGAAGTGTCATGATTTTTAAACATTTATATTTTTTAAAGAAAACAGAAACTGCTTCAGTTATAATATGTAAAAGAAAAAGAACTGTAATGACTCCAGTAACTACTACTACGTAAAAGACAATACATGTTTCAAGAATAACAGAGTGAATGAATTATCTATTATTCACTACTGGATACATCCTTACTAAATATTACCTTGGGGAAACCTCTAAGCAAAGTGAGAACAAGATCGTGAGAACAGGTGTCTTAAGATCTACTGATGTAGCTTTACATGTTCCTGCCACACAATTTTGTGGAGGAAAAAAAAAATAATGTCTTTCCATCTCCTGCAGAAAGAGACTGCACCCATGACAGTCACCGTATTAAACTCAGGTAAACTTCTACAAGAAGTCCATCTGTCAAGGAATTTGTACAGTAAGAAAAGACTGGTGAAGGACGGATGGAAGGAAGGAGGGGAGGGAGGAAGCAAGGAAGGGAGGAAGGCAGGGGAAGGAGGGAGGGAAGAAGGGAGAGAGGAAGGAAGGAAAGGCAGGTTGGTTTCTACAAAGAAAAAAAGACCAAAACCAATTATTTTAACATCAATGCTTCATAATTTTCATTCATTCCATCCACGAAGAAAGTTTAAGCAGATCTGCAACAACTTCAAAGCCAATGTTATCACGTTATTCAATCAAAATCAGGTGCTACAGTTAGCGTTCCCTCATGGTTATAGCTCATCTTTGACTATTCAACATGTCTTTTGTCCTGGTCTTTTATTTCTTTCTCAAATGCATCATATCCTACCACTAACATAACATCTTTAATGAACTAACAAATGTTTGAAAGAAAGAGACTTGCTAGATACAAGTTCTCTGTTGCAAAGGGACTAAGTAGTCACCACCAATTAGATTATAGCTGGATAATTTCACAGTTATCGAGATGATTGTTTCAAGGAAGACTGGAAATGTGCAGAGGCAGAATAGCCTGTAAGTATATGGTTTTCTCTAAGCAGACCAAAACAGCCCACAAAACTCCCAGAAGGAGAAAAGCAAGCGAAATTCTGATCCTTTGGCAATGAAGAAAGAATGCACAAATAAAAGGTTTTAGCCTAGCACAGTGGCTCACACAAGTAGTCCCAACTACTTGGGCAGTTGAGGTGGGAGGACTGCTTAAGCTCAGGAGTTAGGGGCCACTCTGGGAAATATAGTGAGACTCCATTTCTAAAAATAATTTTTTAATTAAAAAAAAGAAAAAAAATGTTTAAAATGAAGTTGTCAGAAATCGTCTTTTGAGAAAACGTAATAACCCGGGTGCTGCCTCTAGGCATCTTTGTGGAATTGTTACAGTAAGTAAAACTCTCTCAAGCCAGCATTCATGGCCCTCCATGAAGTAATCTCTATATTTTTTTCACGTGGCCTCCAGCACATCATGGGTCTTGTATTCTACCTATACTGGATAACTTCTTGTACATTTTCCTGCCTTTGACTTTTGCTCATGTTGTTCCCCGGTCTAAACGCCTCCCCAACACTTGACAAAGCCCATCTTTTAAAGTCAGTTAAAAACATCATTTCTCAGGCCAGGCATGGTAGCTCATGCTTGTAATCCCAGCACTTTGGGAGGCTGAGGGAAGCAGATAACTTGAGGCCAGTAGTTCGAGACTAGCCCGGCCAACATGGTGAAACCCTGTTTTACTAAAAATACAAAAATTAGCCAGGCATGATGGCACACGCCTACAGTCCCAGCTACTCAAGTGGCTGAGGCATAAGAATCACTTGAACCTGGGTGGTAGAGGTGGCAGCGAGCCATGATCACACCACTGCACTCCAGCCTGGGCAACAAAGTGATACTGTCTCAAAACAAAACAAAACTAAACTAAACACCACTTCTCCATAAGATGCTCCCTCCTCCCCTAGAACCAGATATGAGCTCCTCCACTGCACCTCAGTAGCTTCACATTTATACAGCATTTCTCTTAAAGACTGACTTGATATGGGCTTGCATTACTTACTGATCTTATCCCTCCACCAGACATAAGCACATAAGCATGGAGACACACATCTTCAGGGACATGCACTCAATAATCGTTTGCTGATTTGAAGTGAAATGATGAGGCTAATTTATTTTACAGTACTCCCGTGCATTGGTTCTCTAATAGCTGCTCAAAGGCCCTCCACTGATCCAAAAGCTCATCTGCTATAATATTAGTGTTGATAATGATACACAGGTTCCTGAGATAAATAATTTAATTATCACATGCTTATTAGGGTCTCACCAAGAGCAGAGCCATTTACCTCTTTATTTGAATAAGACTTCTGAAAAACGCTTTGTAGTTGGGATTTTGTGTGTGTGTGTGCGTGTGTGTGTGTGTGAATCTATGCATGTGCATATGTGTGCATTAACAAGCAAGGTATAGAGGGCTAAATAATAATAATAATGATCTTTTGCTCCTCTTCAGTGAACTTCAGACAAGTACATTAAAGCTACAATCTTTAAAGTATTAGCTTATGAAAGTGCCAACCATGCTTCCAAATTTCAAAACAAAATAACCTTGGCTAAGGCAGGAAGATCACTCGAGGACAGGAGTTCATGATCAGCCTGGGCAACATAGCAAAACTTCATCTCTTCAAAATAAAAATAAAAGCCAGGTGTGGTGGTGCACACCTGTAGTCCCATTTCCTTGGGAGGCTAAGGTTGGAGAATCACTTGAGCCCAGGAGTTTGAGGCTGCAGTGAGCTATGATCACACCACTGAACTCCAACAAGGATGACAAAGTGAAACCCTCGCTCAAAAAAAGAAAGAAAAAAGAAACTTGGCTGAACCATGAGGAGTTAACACTTGGACACTTTTTGATTCTGCAACTGTAAAAGAATCTTGCTGAATTTGTTGAACTTGTGTCTCTAACAGATTAGTGACATTTCCTTAAGGTAAGATCACCTGGGGATTAAATCTCAACTGTAGTACATATCAATGACTGTGAGCATCTGACTTTACCTTGTTTCACAATTCTCATGAAATGGATGTGTGGTCAATGACTGAGGGGATGATAAACTTTATATTAACCAAACATGATATAAAAATCCAGGGCATACTGATGGCCCGATATGGGCTGGTAAGAATTAGTTCTAATATAATATAGACATGGACATGCTTCAGTTTATATAAATTGCTCTATAGGTAGTGACAGATTAACCCTTCTAACATCCTTAAAAAAAGATAATAAGAGTTATTATTCACTTTTATTGATGAAATACTTGGAGTGTTTAGACTCTCACAAGGTCACTATAAATTACCTTTTAACAATCCAGCTCATTGATGAGTCTTGGTGTGTTTTGTGAAGCACTCTATTGACTGTGAGAATCGCATATAAGAGAAATGATCAAATAGCCTGAATGCCTTTGGAAAACATTGAATTCAACTCTGTCCTGCTCAAGTTAGCTCCAAGATCCACACACTATGCTAGCATAGTATTACCGAGGCACAAAACACTATGCTAGCATAGTATTAGTGAAATACAAAACACTGTACTCAAGGCACCTAGTTTAAATCCACCACCTATTAGCTATGTGATCTTGAGAAGTCCCTTAATTCTCCCTCATGTGCATGGGGAAGCTACCAATGGTGCCTGCCCCCACAGGGCTATTATGAGTATAAAAATGAGACATTTTATGCAGCTTCTGTTTTACCAAAAAAATTCATTTTGACTCACTTTTTCTAGAAGCCTCTCCCTCTAACAATACTCACATGTAAAACCAACAAAAACACTAATCAAATTCCAGAGAGGTTGAATTTCAGGGTGAGGGAGGTCTTACTGCATTTTTGCCTTAATAATCTCAGTTTCATCTTTCATTCCACACCAAAACATGGTTACGGGGAAACTATGTTTCTAAGAATAAAAAATTATTAATTATATACCCATTCTGCATATTTAGAAATAAATAATTTTCCAAAAACTTTTACCTAGACAACAACCCCTCCTTACAAACAAAAGTTTTCTCTTTAGACCAATTTAACTGCCATGCATAAAGAAGAAAACATATAAGAAGGATGAGATAGAAGAAAAATCAGAAAGGAGAGAAAGACTAATTGGAAGATAGAAAAAAAAGGAAGAGGAGTGAAATATAATACTCATATTCTAGCCACCAATTCACTAACTTCCAAAAGGGAAAGTGAATATGCCAGACCATTAAAATATTTCAGAAACACTAGCTTGTCTGGCAGTCAGAGTCACAGAACCATGAGAATCACAGTTACTTAATCACTGTAAGCTAATAAAACTGGACCCAAAGTGACAAGACCATTGGGTGAGAAGGGTGAGAGAGAGCTGAGCAGGGTGATCTGCTCCAACAATGCACCAGTTCCAGAGGTCCTCTGCAGAACTTGAAGAGACAGCACAGCATCCTGAGGCTGTTAACTTCCTCACTCCTGCCTTTGAAATAGAATCAGGAACTGAGCTTCCATGGCTTAGTTTGACCTGGCTTTGTCACTACCCCAATTCTGAGGAGATTATGCTCTGCTACCCCAGAACTAAGCAGAGGTGACAGCCAAGATGCCTTTCTATGGCCTAGAGCACAGGAAGAAGGGCCCACCTAGTAACAAAAACACTGTCACTTTTATCTATTAGGCAGTATTGCCTAAAGGTTTAGTACCTGAGGCTTTAAAGCCAGACTGTCTTGGTTCTAAATCTGACTTTGACACCTACTAACTGTTTAGCCTTGGTTAAGTCAGTTAACACAGAGGCTCAGGTTCCTCACCTGTAAAATGAGGGGAAGTACGAGGTTACTGTGAATATTGAGATACACATAAATAAAACTGAGTATAGTCCTAGAACATGGTCACACAAGGTGACAGCTGTGCCTTATTACAGCTACTGCACAGCTGAAAAAAACTGTGAAACACTGAAAGTCACTCTTCTACAAGCTGGATATTAGACTGTGAATTCCCCAGGACCAGCATAACCCAGCATTCCCAATGTCTAGTTCAGGGCTGAATGAACAAGAGAGAAAACCTCAAAAATCTTTCAGTAATAGAAAGATAACTCTGGCTGGGCACAGCAGCTCACGCCTGTAATCCCAGCACTTTAGGAGGCCAAGGTAGGTGGATCACCTGAGGTCAGGAGTTCAAGACCAGCCTGGCCAACATGAGGAAACCCTGTCTCTTCTAAAAATACAAAAAATTAGCCGGGCATGGTTGCAGGTGCCTGTAATCGCAGCTACTCGGGAAGCTGAGGCAGGAGAATCACCTGAACCCAGGGGGCAGAGGTTGCGGTGAGCCAAGATCGCTTCACAGCACTTCAGCCTGGGCAGCAGAGCGAGACTCTGTCTCAAAAAAAAAAAAAAAAAAAAAAAAAAAAGAAAGAAAGAAACATAATTCTAAGACTAAGGTCAACAATGCACCAGTTATGGTTTCCCTGTCGTTGAATTTATTAATATAAGTAGGTAGAATTATTTTTTACAATGCTAAAGAAAAAATGAGATTTTTTTAAAGGGACAAGGTTTTCTTAAAGCATTATATCAGTGTCTCAGTATCTCCTATAAATAGACTTTGTTTAAATAATACAATTTACTAAACTGTCTGAGCAATGTGGACTTCCCCCATATTTATGTTTTTAGTGGCTGTAGCTGTTATAGTGGTCAAACATTGAGTGTTCTTTTATGAACATAGTAAGCATAAAAGAACCTTTTGATGACTCATATTAGAACATGAATTAAATAGAAGCAAAGGTACTGCTTATCACCACTGAGAACATTCATTCAGATCTACCACAGTTTTATAACTGCTCTGATCTAACAGGGCAATTTATTCCAACATGCAATTTAACCAATAGGCTGTTTAACCTTGGATACTTATTAGTAAGGGAACAATGCTTTCAGGATTATGCTGAATAATTCAGCCCTTCCAGTCAAAGAACTTTGCTGGTGGGCGAGAACAGCATGTTGTCTAAGTATCTGAGAACATTTCTACACATCTGGAGTATGTGACCCTGTGCTGCCTTTCCAGGGCTGTTCTCCCAGCCAGAACTTCTTCTGCCATGGGGCAAGACAGTGGAATAGAACTATCTTATAAGCTTTTTTGAACAAAGACAGATGATGTTGCACTACTACATTCCCTGTGAATTCTTTCTATTGCTGCCAACAACATCTAGTATTTTTAAATTTACTCCTAGGTGTTTTACAGTAGAAGCCATTCCAAATAAGATTTTGCTGAAGGTTCAGTATGAACTAGGCAACTACTTTCAGAGATAGTCCCATTATATTAACTATTTACTTTTCCATTATACCCCATTTCCAAAATACTTATTTTTAAAAATTTTACAACCTATCTTCATAAATCTAGTAAGGATGTCATTCCTTTTTAAAGCATGTTGCATAGAAACATTATAAAAACAAAATACAGAAACACACATGTATACATGCACATACCACACTTGTTCAACTTGCAACTGAGTCCCAGGACTAACAAATACACAGTCCAGGGCTCTGGTTACTACGCCTTCTTTCTAGGATCTGGCTTCATTTGGAGGCTCATATCCCATACCAGTGCTCCTCAGACCACGTTCTAAGGTCCATGAAATATTAATAATAGTTCTGTGGGGAGGTGGGGAGTGGTATAATCAAATCTGTAGTTTTGCCTTAGGACAAATCTGAATCATAGGCACATAAGACTCGTGAGAATCTCTTAGGTATTGAGTGAACCCTGCCAAATATTCGACATTAACATCTCATTCATTGCTACGTACAAAGCTCATGAAGTGATAACATTTCTTTGTTTTAAATATAAAAGCACACTGAAAAAGAAGTCAATTGCTTGTGATGGTGATGAAAGTGAAGAGAAAGTGAAAAGGCTAAGGAAGTGATGGTTCTTGGAAGAATGCGGATGTCTAGGAAAGAAATTATACTCCAAAGGGTTCTAAATTCTATAAATTTAGAAACTCATCATTATCTCTGGACAAATCTTTCATAACTGTCAAAGACCTGCCATATATCAAAATGGTCTAAGTTCCTAAGCATCATAGAAATAAACTGGACTTGACTGTGGATTCTACTTGAGCAAAAGATCACACGGCTGAGTCTTGGGTATGAAAAGGGAGAAGTTTCTCACATAAGCGTGGGCCCATGCAGATTAGGCTCTAGAAAGACAGGTCCAGGGGCACTGCCATATGTTCATGTTGGTAGGATCTTCCGTTTAAAAGGTATTGGTGGCCGGGCACGGTGGCTCACGCCTGTAATCCCAGCACTTTGGGAGGGCAAGGCAGGCGGATCACTTGAGGTCAGGAGTTTGAGACCAGCATGGGAAACATGGTGAAATCCTGTCTCTACTAAAAATATGAAAAAATTAGCCAGGCGTGGTGGTGGGCACCTGTAATCCCAGCAACTCAGGAGGCTGAGGCAGGAGAATCGCTTGAACCTAGGAGGCAGAGGTTGCAGTGAGCTGAGCACCACTGCACTCCAGCCTGGGCAACAGAGTGAGACTCCATTTCAAAAACAAAATGAAACAAAACAAAACAAAAGCTATTGGTGAAAACCAGATATTTTAGTTGACTGGGGTTTAATTTGAGAAGCAGTCCTCCAATACAGCCTGAAGATGGATTCATGGTGGTACAAGTTTGGCTTCTGTGAGGGTCTGGAGGAAGCACTTTTATTAACAGGTGCAGAGTAGAACTGCTAGGTCCTGAAAGAATCTACAAGACACTGGGGTTAAGAACAGGTAGAGAAGAGCCCAAGCGTACTGAGATAAGTGAGGCCCACCAACTTCAGAGAATGGATCTAGTTTCTTTCCAGTCAGTGAAAACTAAAGCTGACTGGAGTTCTGAGAGAGCCTCTGGTCTCCTCATCCACCGTAGGATGGCTCAATATCCATAATGCGGAGGCCCAATATGTGTAAATGCAGAGGACCAAACCGAGCACTCACTATGACTCACCAAGGACCCTACGAAATGTGACCAAAGTCTTCCAAACAAAAATGCTTTTCAGTCATGTAAATATCCTTTTAATTCATGTTCTTACTTAGTTTGTGTAGCTTGTATGAAACTCCTTTGTCACTTTCTAAAAATTTATTTTTCTCGGACTCCAGAAAGGATTGTCTAACTTTTCCCCAAATCTCTCCTAAATCTCATGGTGCTTCAAGTGATCGGAACGTTTCTCTCCTCTACGGTATTGATTTCCCATGGAAGACAGCCATTTAGGAAAGTTACCTGCATGCAGATATATGCACAGCTAAGGCAACATGGAGGTGTGCCAGTCGAGCATATCTGAACTGGCCATTGTCTACCTAGAGTGACAAACAAAAGACCAAGCCATTGTCTACCTGAGTGACAGATAAACCGTAGAATCTTGCAGGATAGCTCAGATCCTACCATCTTGACAACCAATCACAGATTTGTCTTCTATATTGCATTCAGGCCAGGCAGCAAGCTTACTGGCCTACACGGAGCACGGCTTGGCCCAAAGGACCTGCTTTTCCTGAACTCGAATGCACTCAGTTCAGGGAGCCACACAGATGGTGACGGAAGGTGGCCACATCACTGGTTCTTGCCTCTCCATCACAATATGTCTTAGCGTTTTAATAGCAAGAAACATGTAGGTATACTAAATTGGTGGGATCCAGGAAAGGAGGAGGAAAAAAGTCAAGACAACAGCATTTAAGACTGAAAAGGGACTGGGCACAGTGGCTCACGCCTGTAATCCCAGCACTTTGGGAGGCCGAGGCAGGCGAATCACCTGAGGTCAGGAGTTCGAGATCAGCCTGGCAAACATGGTGAAACCCTATCTCTACTAAAAATCCAAAAATTAGCCAGGTGTGGTGGTGGGCGCCTGTAATTCCAGCTACTCGGGTGGCTGAGGCAGAAGAATCACTTGAATCCGGGAGGGGGAGGCTGCAGTGAGCCGAGGTCGCGCCACTGCACTCCAGCCTGGGTGACAGAGCGAGACTCCATCTCAAAAAAAAAGGAAGAAAGAAAGACGAAACTCAAAAGCAGTCACATCTGAAACTTGTTGTTTGAAGCAATATATACCATTCATATCACACTTCAGCCTGGGCAACAGAGCAAGACTCACCATTACACTCCAGCCTGGGCAACAGAGCAAGACTCCGTCTCAAAAAAAAAAAAAAGGAAAGATAGCAAGAAAAAAAAAAGACTGAAAAGGGAAACTTGATGAAAAGGAAGAAAGAAGGCCCGGCGCCGTGGCTCACGCCTGAAAAGGAAGAAAGAAGGCCCAGCACTTTGGGAGGCCAGGGCGGGTGAATCACGAGATCAGATGGAGATCCTCCTGGACAACACGGTGAAATCCCGTCTCTACTAAAAATACAAAAAATTAGCAGGGCGCGATGGCAGGCGCCTGTAGTCCCAGCTACTCGGGAGGCTGAGGCAGGAGAATGGCGTGAACCCAGGAGGCGGAGCTTGCAGTGAGCCGAGGTCGCGCCACTGCACTCCAGCCTGGGTGACAGAGCGAGACTCCATCTCAAAAAAAAAGGAAGAAAGAAAGACGAAACTCAAAAGCAGTCACATCTGAAACTTGTTGTTTGAAGCAATATATACCATTCATATCACACTTCAGCCCATAATGAGGCAGTTTCATTGAGTCTATTGTAGGGGCCAAGGGAAAATGTCCCTTTGCCCTCCAAAAATTTGTTGAAAATTAACTCCTAAAAGGCAGATTAAGAGGAGACATGGCATATAAATTTATTAGTGTGCAAGGGGGAGAATCCAGGGATGACTGCCCCATATGCCAATGCGGTATAGATGCTTATATACCCTACTTCTTAGAGGAATGGGAGATACGGAAGTTTGGATGGTTTTAAGGGGGCAGTAAATGATTTTTAGGGGAACTTAATGAACTTAAAGTGGCCTGGGACAAAGTCTGTTGGGCCCACACAGCAGACAACGGTTTGTGACAAATGTCTATCCAGATGTGTTGACAGGCGTCAGTGTTTCTTTACGTGATACGAGCTCAGTAAATGGAAATTCGGAGAAGGAACCAGAGATAATTGTTTTATTCTTTGACGCATCCGAACTTGAGGCAGATAAAGGCACTTCAGGGAAAACTTCCTCCTGTGCTTTGGCAGAGACAGAGGATTGCGAGGCAGGAGGTGGAGGGGTATGGTATCAGAGAGACCTAAGACTGCTTCTTCAGCTCAGCATGTCAAAGTGTCACATTTTTGTGTATCGGTTTCTGAGCCCTGACACTATCATGTTAGTCACTTTTCACTTACCTACACACGGCACCGGCCCTCACCATGACTCCTCCCTCTTGCTGCCCTTCTCACTCCAGGCTCCTAAACACAGGCCACCTATTTGATGGGATATTTCAAACCCGGCTTTGATTATGAGGGTCAGTTTGGCATACAGGTGATTTCCTTGTAGATTAAGAACATTTACTTTCTTCCTGCTGGATCCCTCCCAGAGATACCATCAAACCTCTACCTACGCAATTAGTTTTCACAGGTGGCTGTTTTGCCTCCAGTAAAACTACTTTCTTTCTCCTTCTGCAAGTCAAAGCAGAGCAAATGCACATGAAAACATTTCAGATATGAAATAAACATGTTCATAAAGGCAGCTCTGATGTAATGTATCATTTTTGACCGATCCAAATGATGGAATGAACTCCCCACACCAGGATTAAAGTGAGAAGAATCATTTCTGGAAGAAAGCACACAATGGGATTGTGGTGGGCAGGAGGCTGTAAAAGAGGGTCAGAAATGAGACAAGGAAGAGGAGCCACAATTGATGCTGGCTTATAATCTCGAGGGTTTTCTGAGATGCTTTCTTCTTTCGTAAACTCTGTTACTGTTGAAAATCCTAACTTACTATATAGACAGAACCGAGAGTGCAGAAAGAAAAGATGTTCAGACACATCAATAGTCACTGGTAAGGCAGCTGTTTTGTTTTGTTTTGTTTTGTTTTTGTTCCTGCTGCACCAGAACAGTTTCAACATGAAACTAGAAAGTTTTGATATGTACTTGTTTCTCTGGTCTTTTTTCTAGTAAAAGGCTCCCAGTTTAGAGGCAGTCATTTCCAAAGGAAAAAAAAAAAAAATTCAATGTCGACATAAATCCCTTGAACTAAACATCTGTTTAAACTGTTTCTAGGTCAGGGGTCTAAAACTGTGAAACACTAGGGGTGCAGACATGATTTCTTTCCCAAGGTCTCCAAGTACTGCAGCATGCACATATCCTGCCATATTGTTTAAACATCTGGCTCACTTCCCCCTAAAAGAAAAAGGCTGATAGGGTGGGTTGTTGTGGCTTTTTGTCTTAACCTATAACATGATTTTGTTATTTGTACAGTCTCTAAAACAAACTACTGTTAAACAAGGTTTTTTTTTTTTCTTACTGCATTATTTAAAGGTGGATGTTTCAATGGCATTTGAATAGCATGAGGGGATTTTTTTTTTCATAAAAACTATGAACTCAAGGATATTCATGAAGAAATGGTTTCCTTCAGTTCTTCCCTATGAAGAAAAACTCTTCTAGAAGATCCTCTTTCAACATTCCCCTTCATTAACAAAACCAAGTATGTACTCTTGTTTTTAAAAGTCTATTTCCATACCTGTATTTACCTAAGGAAAAAGACTGTTTAAAATATTAAAACATAAACTCACTTAAAAAAGATGCGAGATGGAGAGAGTTCAGGTGCAGCTTTCCCAGAAGCCTGGCTCAAATCCTGTATGCATGAGGAATTCAGCACTGCGGCCTCAGAAGGATCTGAGTGGCTATACACAGGTTTGCCATCTAGATTCTTCACCTTTACTACTCAAAATCACCCAAAGAATTTGTGTGCGCATCTGTGATGAAGAACAGTTATGAGCCTACATTATCAAATTCAGAACTGGAGAATTTAGGGATAGCAAAACGAAAACTGAGCTACAGACAAATAAAGTGGCCCATTCAACAAAAGTGAAAGTATACGGTGTAATCCGTGAAACCCAAACATCAGGGCTTGTCCTCTGCATCTGGCAGTGACTTATCCCCTTGTACAAACTATTACTGCTCCTGTGTCATGTCCATGTCTCTCCTAAAACATGCTGGAGGCAAAAAATCAACCCTGAAAAAGTTCCCAGTTTAAGTGAGAAAGAGCGATTTCACTGACAGGGCAGAACAATTGCCCATGGTTGTCAAATATAATAAAAGGATTAGAGTTTTGTTTTGATTTATTTTAATGTACAAAGGAAGAAAGGAGACAAACTTCAAAGGTTTTGCCTCTAGCCCAGACTTCCGGCCTCAGGGAAACAAATTTCCTAGTGAATATTACAGAAATATAGAAATGACTATTTAAAATTGACCAAAAAAGAAAAGCAAATAGATATCCCTACTAAGACTAGATATGTATTTCAAAAGTCCAATTTTATTTTTCCTTCCTCTCTGTTACTAAGAAAGGTGGTTCAATATCCACTCCTGACCTTACTTCACCTGCCCAGTCAACAACCATTCTTTTCCCCAGGGAAGGTTATTTCTCTGTTTAGGTCATTTGTTTTTTAATTCAAAAGTATGTGCCCAATAAATAACGTTCTAGGAATAAAGAAACTGACTAAAGGAAGATACTATTATAAAAACAGAAACCAAAGGAACCGCTACTCTCTGTGCATTTAAGAGCATTTAGGTGAGAAAAAGACATAATACTATAGTTTCTTTAGGAAAGTAAAAACACTCAATGATGAATTTTTATCTATCTGAGGATTACCTAGATTATAATAAGACAAAAATTTGCATTAACCATTCAAAGGCTCTGATTTGCTATATGTCTTCCATAAGTGCACACTTCTTTCCTGGATCTGTTCTTGTTTTCAACAGACTCTATTTCTAGAATGTAGAGAAGAAAAGGATTTCAAACAGTCTGGAAAATATCATTTTTAAGTTCCAATCAGAGACTGTTAAAGTCAATAGGAAATTTGAAAGGAAATCTGGGCTACTCCCCAACCTAAGGCAAAGCCACACCTATAGCAACCCAAGCAGATAATAATCTAATCTAACTTTAGGATAAGTTAGGTTCCATGACTTCCCTCCTTAACATGTTCCTGTGCCTGACACCCTTCTACTCATGAAATTTCTTTTCAAGCTGCAGCCTAAGCACATTCAGTTATTCTCAATAATGTTGAGTGAGTAGAAACAGACTCAGTGGACAACATGAGACACTCTGCAAGATCAGTCATGAGAGCAAATCCAAAGACCTGCTGGACCCGAATTTATTGACCTGGGAAAAGTATACCTAGGTCTCGGCAATGTTCTTTGGATCAGGATTTGGAGAAAAGGTTGTACCTACCACTGTAGATTGGATGTTATATCCTATTTGCAACTAGGACTATCTATCTCTCTATAAATGATGAACAGTATTCAACTACAAGGGAGGTGTTACAGACTGAATGTTTATGTCCCCCCAAAATTCACATGTTGAAGCCCAACCCCAATGTAGGCAGAACAGGGTCTTCATATTTGGAGATAAAGCCTTTATGGAGGTAATTAAGATTAAATGACATCATAAGGGTGGGGCCCTAATATGACAGAATTAGTGTCCTTATCAGAAGAGACACCCAAGAGCTTGCTTGCTGTCTCTGCCACGTGAGAACACAATGAGAAGGCCACCATCTATAAACCAAAAGAAGAAACCTCAGAATAAAACCTACCTTGCCAGGGCCTTGATCTTGGCCTTCCCAGCCTCCAGTGAGGAAATAAATTTCTGTTGTTTAAGCAACACAGTCTATGGTATTTCGTTATGGCAGCCCAAGTTGACTACCATGAACACCAACATGTAGACTACCATGTCCTTCTCTCTGAGACAGCATTCCTCTCACTTCTAGGAGGAATTCAGTTATTCACTTAACAAACATGTATTAAGCATCACCTCTGCGTCAAGCATTGAGCTACATGCTAGAGATACATTTTTCAATAAGTCTGCAGTGTAGTGGAGAGAAGGAGTTCGTTTAGCAATAAGCAATTCTAGCATTCTGTGATCAGTCCTATGATGGGGAAGTAGAAAGTACCGTAAGAGTCCATAGGGGGAACATCCAGCTTCAACAAGGGGAGATCAACTTACTGCAATATCAAATGTCTCACATGGGCCCTGAAGAATGAATCACAACTAATTAGCTGAAGGATGAGATGGTCAGGGAAAGGGAGGGGATGTATGGTGTGATGACAGTAAAAAGGTCCTGAGGGCTGAAAGATGTGGGTTCCTCTCCCATACTCACTCACTGTAGACCTCTCTCAAGGGTCCATCTGGAACTCTCAGATCCCCTCAAGAAGCAATCCCTTCCTTGACAGCTCCACTGGCTTCTAAGTCTTCAGTAACACCCAAATCTGCATTCCGAATTATAACCATTCCCTTGTGCTCTAAACACTCTTTTTAATTGACTAGTAGCTATTGCAGCAGGGCATGTGATCAATGGCTTATCTAAAATCCAAGTCTTAGCCACTTGTGGTGACTCACACCTGTAATCCCAGCACTTTCAGAGGCCGAGGCAGGAGAGTCACTTGAGTCCAGGAGCTCAAGACCAGCCTGTGCAACATAATGAGACCCCCATTTCTACAAAAAAAGAAAAAAAATAAGAAAATAGCAGGGTATTGTGGCCTATGCCTGTGAATCCAGCTACTCAGGAGGCTGAGGCAGGAGGATTTCATGAGCCAGGGAGGTGGGGGCTGCAAGGAGCTATGGTCATGCCACTGCACTCCAGCTTGGACAATAGAGCAAGACCTTGTCTCAAAAAAATAATAAAATAAAATAAAATCCAAGTCTTCATGCTTCCCTCGGATCTCCTCTTCCTCTTATATGCCTCAATTTTGTGAACCATCTCAGCATTGATCCAGTGACGCAGTCATCTTCCCCTCCTCCCTCTCCCTTACCCTCTACGTCTATCATCACCAAGTTCTTTTTCCTCAGTATCTCCAGAATCTATCCATTCCTATTGTTTCTGTTCTCGGTCAGATCCTAAGCACCAAATTTGAGGAATGATTTTTATCGATTTATTATTACAAATAATGACTTAATACTTTAATTAATCAAAAGTTTCAATAATCCGCTAATATAAAACAAAACGCAAAATCCAAGAGATGAAGACAGACAGGCAGTAGAAAATTCATAGAATCAAAATCGGGGGAAAACAGACAAGTGAAAACAAATTTTAGGCTGTGAGCTTTCTAGCATACAGGTAAAAGAAGAAAACTAGATTGCATACACAGTTCTCATCATAAGATGAAAAGAGGCATGCCAACTTATCAGAAAAAGAAAATTTGTTTCCTGGAAGGGATTTTTCAGAGAAATATATTGCAGGGGAGTTGAATAAGGGACACTGAACACATAATAGGAGAAAGGTAGTTTTATAAAAAAGCAAAGATCTATATATGAATCTTTTATATAAAAAATATTTTAAAATATTTAATTCACAATGAAGCCAACCTAAGGTTAAATCATGATTCCACAAAGGTAGTCTATACAGGAATACAGCAAAATGCTTCTTATAGGTAACTTTCTGATAATTGTGAAAGGTTAACCTGTCCCTGAGGTTATCTCAGTAAATGCAAATGCCTCAAAGGGACTTTTAACCAAAGCTATATTCATAGCTGACATCACAAATAAGTACCAAAAGTACTAGGAAACTAGGTTAATTCTCATCCTTTCCTATTTCATTTCCTCAGAAAGACTTTCCCAAAGGTCCTTAGCCAACAAAGACCCCCATACCCCATTTTCTCTTTAATCTATGTATATCTATGACCCTATTAGTTTTCTCATGGCACTTAACACAATCTGAAATGACTTGCTTATAAATTTGTTGCATTGATTTGTTGTTCCCTGTGAATAGACAGTGAGTTCCCTGAGAGCAGAGACCATGTCTGTCTTGTACACTACTTTATCCAAAGCCCTTAAGAACATCGCTGGTATGACAGGTGCTCATTTAAAACTTTACAACCTTTCAAATGAATAAATATATAGCCTGTTTTGGTTCTAAATATTTAGGGCCAGGCACAGTGGCTCATGCCTGTAATCCCAGCACTTTGGGAGGCTGAGGTGGGAAGATCACCTGAAGTCAGGAGTTCAAGACCAGCCTGGCCAACATGGTGAAACCCCATCTCTAAAAAAAAGAAAAACTGGACTGGCATGATGGTAGGTGCCTGTAATCCCAGCTGATAAGAGGCTGAGACATGAGACTCACTTGAACCCAGGAGGTGGAGGTTGCAGTGAGCCAAGATCATGCCTGGCCGACACAGCAAGATTCCGTCTCAAAAAGAAAAAAGAAAAAATGTATATACTGTACCCAAAAAATATGGAGAAGGCAAAGGTAATATTTTATAAGAAAATTTAAAAGCCTGGCTTAGAACAACCCCCTCCCTTCACTCCATTTTCTTCCTTCATTCCATCCTCCACTTTGCTGTCAGAATTGACTTCTAAAGGATCACCTAAATATAACAGCTGGAAAATTTTAAGATCTACCCTCTGGAAACTCTTTAATGCAGCATTTGAAGCCATCAGCAACCCTAATCTTTCAGCCTAGTCTCTTACAACTGTCCTCCACTTCCCCTACACAGGCTAAAGTCTAGTCACCCTCCCTTGATGGTTTGTGACCCCCAACTACCAATATGCTTTCCCCATCCCCAATGACTTACCTTTTCTTGTGCTGTTTCCTGCCTCCAGGACCCCCATGCCTCACATCCTCGTCTAACAAAACTGTGCTCATCTTTCTAGCTCATTTCTTGAGTCATGAGAACCTTCTTCGGATTCTTGTGAATTCTGAATTGCCTCCTCCGCACTCCAATAGCTCTTTCTATGTATCTAAATGGCATTGTCTACATATCATTTTATATGAATTAAGTGCTTAGTTTTATGTTTGTTTCCACTGCTAGATTAGATTACAAACGCCTTTAGAACAGGGATTACTTCACTGGTCTTGATACTTCTCTAACCTTTAGCATGCTCCTAGACATGTAGTAAGCATAAACAAATGTTCACTGAATTAGACATCCACAAAATTGAAAGTACTAAAGATGCATTGATGGTGATTGCTTTGGGTTTCAATTGTAAACAGTTGAAGACCTAGGTACCGTACAACCATTTATTAAATTACAGATAGTATCAATCTCCACTTACCACTAACTATGCCTTATTAGCAATTGTTTCATGTAGTCCTTGTTTCAGGAAAATTATTTATGTTCTAGTACATATGTGTAAATATACATTTTTAAACTTTTTTTAATAACAGTGGCTCATGTTATGAGGTCCTCTACTATATTAAACACATTTTAATAGACTTTGTCCACAGACTGAACTTTTACTTTTTAATGTGACACCACATATAATACCACATCTCATTCTCTACAGATTCTGAAATGATTCAGGGACTTTTCAATCAGTATTTGCCAATAAAAAGACAAGTTTTTCAAATTCTGCATCATATGTAAAACTAGCTCTTTTTCCTTTCTTTTTTAACATTACAGAATACCTAAAACTTTATATTTGATGAAGACTTCTAAGTATAAGGATCAAACTATAATCGTGTCATTTCTTCAATACTTTCAGTACTGCTCCCACACCAAGAATTAGTTTGCCAAATTACAACATCATTTTCAAAGTACTACCAATCAACAGAGAGGGCAATGAATGAATTCACCCATATGCATCTGTCAGGCTAGTGAGCGATAAAGCACACAGGGTAAGAGAATGGTATTGACACATATGTGTTCTTACCATCTGCACACATTACAGCAATGCGCTGCACACATATGATACGTCTGAACCTAATGTTACACATGAAAAAGGAAAGCATTCATGCCAACCCTCGGCACAGTTCATGTCACATCAGTTTTACAATTGGTGGCTTTATGTTACTCTACATATGCCTATATGTCCCGATGGTTTTTTCTTGTGAAAAATAATTAAGACACAGAATCAGATATACTCTTTAGGAGATTGGCTTCAATCTTATGCCAACAAAATCGCAGTTACACTCAAATGGAGTTACCACAAGCAAATTTCTTTGCTTTCTCAGAACTCATTTTTACTTTACTTCTCTGAAAACTAGAGAGTGCAAAGGAAGTTGGACTGAATAAAACAAAATGGCAAGCTATATATTAATTAATTTTACATTACATATTTTGGAAGGGCAAATTCATTATTTATACAGGTGCTACCTGACCTCCATCCAGCAAGTTATTCATTTTAACCTATTAATAAACACACTATAAACAACAATGAAAGTTACATGACCTTACACAGCTGTCTCAAGCCACTGTACTTCCATCGTTAAGGAAACTGTTAGATGACCCTGTTGTCAGAACACACTAAATCTGTCTGAATAAGGGAAAACAAGACTTTGTCTCCAAAGGGTAAAAAAAAAAAAAAAAAAAAAAAAAATTCCTGGGCAGAGTTCCTGTTCACACCGTACAGTTACTATTATTATTTATCATTTCTTATTTACCTGTGTTTTTAGTATAAACATTCCTGGAAGCTTTTATACTGTTTGTGGCACACAATCAGTTGCTTATTGCCAAGGGAAAGACTTTTTCCCCAGAAAGGCAATCTGTGCACACACTAATTTGAAAGACAGGGTAGGAGCTGCAAGTGTTTTAATAGCCCATTATCAAAAATTATCCCTTGGCTATAAAATCCCCAGACCATTGGCTTGAGATCAGCTCAAAGAAAAATGAGATTACAGAATTTAATCTAGTGAAGGGGAGTGAGAGATGAGTTCTAAAAAGCCTTAGATCACCAAAAAAAAAAAAAAAAAAAGGCAGAGGACAGAAACAAGATCAGCATAGATTAAACCTTCCACACATTTACCTCCCACAAATCTGACATGTTCCAAGATTGATTTTAATTTTTAAAAGTAAGGTGTTTCTTTGCAACATTTTAATAAGTAGGGAATGCTCAGTGAAAAATTATATATTGAGGTGACAGGAAACAAAACAGCATTTTGTCTTAAATTTGCACAACCTAATTTATAGCAATAAAGCAGAACCTATGAGTTCTGGTAAATGTCAGGGCAGTCATGTCCATTACATATGTGGATAGGTATGAAGCTGAGTCTCTGTAGGCCCTTCAAAAATTGCACACAGCCGCCCTAATGCAAACCAGAAGTCTCAGGCTGCTGGATGAACACTCAGATTCGCTCCCATGTGGATATTTATAGAGGGTCTCCTCCACCCCCATCCCCATTCTCATGTATGTATGTTTTAAGAGACCAACCAGAGGCTATAACCATAGAGGTGGCTCATTAGAAGAGACCTCCTACCCCAACAAAATCTGGCCCAACCCCTGCAAAGAAAGCACCAGCGTCCCATAGAACCTCCCCCTCTCCCCCTAACCTCTACTCTCTAACTTCTCCTCCCCCTTCCCCTCCTCCCTCCCCACACCCCTCCCCATGAGCATCTGCCTGGCCCAATCTCGCCTGGGCCAGCTCCAATAACAACATCTGCTTGGCAGCTTTTCAAGCCCACGGATAGTTATCTAACTGAGGCTTTTGTGCTGTACTGTTTATTCTATGTGAAGAAATGCCTCCTTAGTTGAAAGAGTACTTTAGAAAAACTGTGCAGCTATTAGCAAGTGAAGCACAAGGCTAATAACCCCCACCTGCTCATCAAATTAATTATGACATCTGAGTCATTATAACTCAGAAAGAAAACACGACTGCAGATTTGTCACATGTAGGAATAAACATGTATTAGGACCAGGAAAAAAATCAGACCAAGAGACTCAGCTGGACAAAACACATGCTTCCACCTTTCAGAGACTGTAAATATGGAGCCTATCTTTCCAAGTGAAACTGACGAAGAGGGATGAGGTGGTTGGCCAGATAACCACACTGCTGTTACACGAAGCAAAATGAGATAAAGTCAGGGATTAGGGAACCTCAAGGAAAACACTGTAAGGTTGAATAATAACTTATTTAGAAAAACTAAAACTCTATACAAAGCCATTTCACAAAGCAAAATATACTGCCCACAATGAATGTGACCCTGTGTCATTTGGTCCATCTTAAAAACACTCATAAGAACCTTGGGTAGAGAATTTTTTTTTCCCTAGGTACAAAAGAGTATTTTAAGGGTGCTAATAACTTTAGCAAAGAAATACATTAAAAATAAAAATAAAAACTTGCTGTGAAGTTACTGCATTTCCTAACCATGAGTGCATAAGACTAGCATTTTTAAAAGGCAAATTCCATCCAGTGGCCATTAAAAAATTACATTTAAAAGCCAGACATGTAACAGTATATCTCATGATCAGTAACATTTTGCTAATATTTCATACTATTAAAAGGTGCAAGTTTTCATTATACATTTTGAACAAACTTAAAATAGCTACTAACCTCTTTTATTCCCCCCACATGTTTCTGGAACTTGCAAATATAACATATATTTTAAAATATCTTACTCCCAATTTTTCAATCTGGCTTTTTGTCATAATTTTAAAATACAAGTAAATTTTAATAAAGGTAAAATTATTTTAACTAGAACATGAATTAATAGGATGACGACCCACGCAATAGAGCCATGACATTATTTCTTGCCATTATTTTAAAGGAAATAAATTATAAAATGATATTTGCATGAATCATAAAATGCTATACTTTAAAAACACTCCTACCAAAAATGTTTGCAGCTATAAATTCAAAGCCTCTTCATCTTTCTGCAATATCTTTAGTATTAAAAGAACTTTTTGAATTCTTTTGTAGTCTTTGTGCTGCCAGTTTCATAAAACATAAATCCTTCTATGAAAGCATATGACTCTTTTGCTAAATAACATCAGCCTGCTCCACTTTATCTTCTACCTCCAGGAAAGTCATCCACGGTAGCAACAGCTATAATCAATTCTTGCAAAAAAAAAAAAAAAAAAAAACAAATTCTTCTTTTTATAAAAGCAAAACCCACAGAAGAGTTAATTTTAAAACAGAACATGCTACATGAGGTTTAATATATTATGAAAGCAAACCTCAGGAAGCAATACAATTAGTCTTTTCTCTCGGTAAAACAATTTTGTGTTAGAGTCTAGTGCTGAGTTGATTTATGTAAATGTGTTACTTAGCCTCAACTTAAGATATAAATCCAGAGTAAACATAACAATGGCAATCCCGACAGTCTGCTTTGCCAAATCAGAAGATTTAGTCAGCCTAGACTAAAAATGAATTAAGATTATACTGAGAGTGTCAGTCCTAAGTCAAGAAAACATGCCCAGTCAGGGCACACCAGGGAGAAGATCACTCATTAATGAGCCAGCAATGCTATAAAGCTTTTGCTCGTCTGGGAGAACATGTTCCCAGTTTTAAACTCCACAGCAAATCAAGGCACTCTTTTTAAATAGGTGCATTTTTGGTCTCTTTCCCCCTCATCAATCCCAAAAAGAAACTCAGCTTCTCTGTATTATCTGTGTAACTCTACATGTCAAACTACAATAGGCCTTGTATCCTTTAAGGTAACATGGGCCAGTGTCTGACGTGGAGTGGAGGACTCGGGGCTGTGGGGAGTTAATGCCTCCCTTCTCAAAATAACTTTCAAGTTGTCTATTAACAACTAGTTCCCGCAATTACATGTTATATTTCTTTACCATGATAGGAAACAGTTATATATCCCAAATAAATCTGACTATGAAGTATCTGGCAGCAGATTTCTGTCTCCCGAAACACACTGACAACACAGCTCAGAGACAAGCTGGTCAGGCATGCTATACAGAGGTCTGTCTGTCCAAGCTTAAAAAGTAAATAAATTACTTTGTGAAAAATATCCTTAGAAAGGATCAGTATTATTGTCAGTGTGACTTTAAAATTCTAAAGGCATGCCAGAAAGAAGGCTACATAAAATTCAGCAGTTTCCAGATCATACACAGTACAGGGATTCTCATACCCACTTAATCTCAGCACGCATCTCCACCCCTACTTCCTTCCCAATGGTATGTGGTCTTGAAAACACAAATGTTCACGTTTCCTGAAGCTGAGCTGCAAAGGAAAAGTCTCCTCCCAAGAGGCAGAGCTGTAGGCTTTTGGTGCCCCTGAAATTGTTCACTATAGTACAACATAATGTGACACTCACCACAATTAGCCACAGGGAAACAGTCTTTTTTTCACCTCTGATGTCACATAATAGATTTGCGATCACATCAGTGAGCAATGTTATCTACAAGTATTTTTGGAAGCCTTGTTAAAAGAGCCATAATACTGCAAGCCTAACTTGAAGTGTTAGTGGTGAATGCTTCTCTACATCTCATCTTGACCACTACTTTACTGAAAAGTGAAAAATGACAGATGCACATTATTTTTCAGAAACTAGACATTTCCACTGGTAGTTCTTCCTCCTAAGTAATCTTTTCTTCTCTCTCATTCTCTACCCCCTTTCTCTCTCTCTACACACACACACACACACACACACACACACACACACACGAACACATCCATTAATATTAAGAACAGTCTTCTGTAATGTTTTTCAGAATTTCTCAGGGGCTTAGGAGGGCGGCAGCCGTGCCAAAATTACAAGCTTTCCTCTAGTCAGAAGGGATGTCTTTTCAAAGCCCAGCCCTCATTTTTCAGTCTGATGTAAGTAAATTTACCTCTGTGTGCTGGGCTGAGCAGCTTTTCTTTGTCGTTTTTGTTTTTCTAATAGCTGCTGCTCTGGCAGAGCTATTCATTTCAAAGGGAAGTTAGAAGCATTCTTCACTCTTCCCCTTTTAGATTATTTGCAGTTACTGACTCTTCTGAAATCTCAGATTTGAACAGAAACCTAAAGCACAGCACCATTTTAAAACAGCAAATCACCAGCATTCCTGGGATCACATTTCTCTAGAGCAACTATCCAATATGAGGCACAAGAACTAAGTCTAACTGGGCTAAAATCGACAAAATTAAAGACAAAGAATTATCTCTTTAAAAAACTGGGGCCTACTGTGCTCTGACAGCATGCTAAATGACAACAATCTTCTGGAAACATTGTTTCAGGACCAGAGAAGAGGTGGTGGAGTTCTGTTTGCCAATTAGCTAAATTAACTGATTTCTTAAGAAACTCAAGTGAACTGTAGTAAGGTAGTCAACTTCTGGAAACATTGTTTAAGCAACAGATAAGAGACAGTGGGGTTTTGTTTTGAAGTTAATTTACTTCATGAGAAAGTCAAATCAACAGTCATAGACCATGAAGTTGATAAGATCTATGATAAAATCCAGTGGGTGAACTCTCAGTAAAAGTTCCTAATTTGCCCATGTCCCAGTGTATTCAATGGGCTTCAGTTTGCAATGGCTGGACCTTGCTCTCATTCCTTCTGATGGGAGTTGTTCTACGTGGACAAGGCCAGGATCATGGTCCCTGAGTGCTCCAAGGGATTAACCTCTGTGAATTCTACCTCTGTGTCACATATTTAAATGAGTAACTTAGATTTCACTATCTTTCTGTTCAACTAAAGTCAACTTCTTCTTTATCAACCAACATTCACCTACTCTAATCATTGAACACACTTGAATTCATATCAGTTCTGGGATTTTGGTAACCATCAATCTTAAAGTCATAGTAACAAGAAGAATAAAGGGCTATCAGTGCAGTTGAGGCAAACAAGGAAGAAAAAGTGCATGGCGCCATGGTTAAGAAATCATGCCAGGCTAGGAAGACTCTCATTAACATCTCCTGAGTCATCCCATTCACCAGCATTACCTCGAAGAATATCTGTGTATATAAGTGAAAACCCTATCACACCCAGGGGCTTATGTCCTTAGCATCTTAATTTCCTAGTTGTGAGTATTTATCTAAAGGGACATGAGTATAATGCTGTCCTATACGGCATACTAAGAAACTGATATAAAACTAAGCCCGCAGGAGAAAAGAGATGCTACATTCCTGGGGCAATTTTCAAATGGCACTAAAAATAGATAAATATAGCAGTAAGTACTAAGTCTCTCCTCCCTCACTTCCCTATCTCTATTTTTCTTTTGCATTTGTGTGAATTCAGTAACCATAATCTATCTAATTCTATTACGCCAAAAGACTAAAAGTTGCTGATGTTCAAAACTCTACCAGTATACCAAAAACTTTGAAACTAGGAAGGAAAAAAAGACTTTCTTACCCTTAACCAAAAATGAAGAGTCTCAAGCATACATGGATAGCTTAACAAATTACCAATTTACACTGAAATAAGAGAAGATGTTCACTAAGAATTACATGACTAGGTACTGCAGGGGTTTTTTGTTTTGTCTTGTCCAGCAAAAAAAATTCTAGGTTTGCCATACTCGATGTTTTGGTATGAGGTGGTGAATCAAGCACAAATTTTCTTTGGACTTGAAACATTTAAAATGTTGTGGAAAAACAGCTGGGGAAAGATACTGTTCTTAATCCCCAGCTCTAGACTATCTGTTGGGGTAATTGCTTCCCAATCCCATTTTCTCAATTGTAAAATGGGAACAATATCTATCTTATCCAATTGAAACAAATATTAAATAAGATACTTTAAACAAAAGATAAAGGTGCTTTGCAATTTACAAATATGAGGTATAACTTAAAGAGCTAATTGGAAGACATTAACAAAATCTACATAGAATGACCTTCAGAGCAATATGGTTTGCAATTTAAGGAATGAAAGGAAGATAAATTGTAATACATATGTACCTCTCTCAGAGAAGGCTGAAAGGTACAACATCAAAGGCATTATCTGCGGACTCAGGTTTCGGATTACCTTTGCCACTTCCTACACGTGAGACACTGGGTAACTTACTGTAAAATTCTGTGAGCTCTAATTTTCTCATCTTTAGATGAGTAATAATAATATCTACCTTGTGAAGGTTCCTGCAATATTTAAATAAAATACTACACATAAAAGTATCTGACTTTAAAAATAATATTCATGCAAAGGAAACTTGATCACATCAAAGGTTTCTTAGGGACTGTTTGCCTTCCACATCTGTCTTATTAATATAGCTTCATGCAGTCACCTAAATATCTTCAAGTATTGTAAACTGAATTCAGATTATGTGCTTTTTTAAAAAGTGCATCTTTTCTATATCAAGCAGAAATCGGCCCAAAAAAAAATACTTCTGTAAAAAGCTTAGGAAAGAATAATTTCTCAATTCAGGAAATTTCTTCATGGTGCTATGAAGAATTTTTCTTGTACTGAATTGCTATTTGTGATCCACCTGTTAAAAAAAGCTCAAAACACATTTCAAAAACAAATAGAATGCTTAAACTTTCTTAAAAGACAGAATGTTTTACATGTTGTATTTTGAGGAGATTTTTTTTAAATAACAAGTTTTTACTTACTCATCTTTAAAATAAAAGAGAAAGTAACTGCCCAAGAAACAGCCTTATCTTTTGCTTTCTACAATTCAGAATTTTGAAAGAAATCCTCAAATCCTCCAAACAAGTGTAATACACATGGTTTGCTGGCAGAATTTATTCCAAGCATCTCCAGGCAATATGCATGTGCACCCGCGCGCGTGCAGGCGCACACACACACACACACACACAAATTTTTGAATCATTAAGTCATTTGGAAGACTCTCCAGAAGTGTGCCGAGGCATGTTTTTGGTGTTTTGCCAAATTATGTGCTTCTGTTTGTGGCTTTCAAATATGGATTAGACAGACGCACAAGCATGTACTGTTTGGCAAGTAGCGACAATGGTCTAGTCTGAATTTAGTAATTTAAGCTTTTCATTAGTCCTCTAAGGTGAAAGAAAGAATTAACAACAACTTGTTTGAGCTCTATCTTTATATCCCTTTGTCATCCATTCTTGTTCACTTGCCATAGATTAGAAGCCAAAGGAATTTCAGATGTCCTCTGCAGATAGACCTAAAGTAAGGGCTTCAAACAGGGGGTTCAAATGTCAAGTACATTTAAGCTGGAACTTGAACTTTTACTCATCCTTACTCTAAGGCTATAACTCTGCTTTTCTGAGTTCCCCATCGTACTTGAATATCCAGTTTACCCTCCTTTTTTCTCACAAAAAGTACAGATAGAAATTACCTAGAGAGATAAAAGGTCACTTGAGATTTCTGTTTCTCATGACTTGAAATTACCATGCCCAACACTAGACTTCTACATGGCAAAGTGCTCACAAAGATGTCTCTGTCTCCTATGATGATCTCTGGGGGAAGCTATGTCCCTGCTGCCCTGCCTCATGCTGCAGTCACTCTAAACTTCAGAGACCAGCATCTTACGACCGTGAGCTTTGGTGCTAAGTTCAGAAAAATTAATCCCAAACTGTCACAACCATCCTGATGACCAGTATGTCTTTCTAATTAGAATCAATGCAGTAATCATTATAATTGGCAGTCCCTCCCCAGATCACCTGGAGAACACCATGGGAAGTGTAGTTGACTTGCAGTATTTTACATTTTCTTCTGTTGGTAGGTAAAAGTAATCTGATGTCCAATAGAAAAGTTCACAGAAACCAAGAGGTAAAAAGGACCAAATGCTGACAGTGGTCCATTGTTAATTGAGCCCCCTGTGCGAAGCTACAGAAAGATTAGTTTATACAGCTGCTGTTGTTTGTCATAACATTCCTAACAAGATACATATGTTCAATCAAAGTCTTATTTTGCACCTCCAAAACTGGACCGTCCAACGGTCTGAAACATGTGGAAATCAAAAGCAACAGTGTACAGAAGGAAGACCGTGTATCCCCTCAGGTTGCCCCAATGGCTGAGGAAAGAAAAGAGGCGAGCCCCTGAGTGAGCAGAGCCTAGAATGTTTGGGTTTGGAGGTTAGTGAGTAAAACATGAACAATGAATGTGGGCTGGAAGCTGGGACAGAACCCTGTTAGGGTCATTACTAAGGTGTAATGCTATTGACTGTTTTGTGGGGAATTTAGACCTTTAACCCCACCATGATTCAGAAGCAGCGACTTTCTCGGGATAAACTGAAAAACTGAAACTGGGAGAAAATATTTCCAGTCAGAGCACAAAGGTAACCATGTCACTTGTCCATTGTATTTTCCAGCAGTAGAACTTTACCCTACTTAAAAACTACAGGTGTACTGAGGGGGAAAAAAAATGTGTTAACTAACTTTAGGAAACTTTCACTAAAACACCTAAGCTAAAAGTCCACAATAGGTTCAATACCAAAACATTATCAGTACTATCTATAAAACAGGTGTTAAAAATAAGGTGTTTCTTATCCTCAGGAATTTTTCATTTTAGTGAGGGTGGGGAGAAAACTATATGCATACATACACACAGAGAGAGAGAGAGAGAAACAGACACAGAGAGAGTATGCTTACAATTCACAAAGCCCTTTCACACACATTATCAAAATTTGTCCTCAGGAGTGATTGTTAACAATGCCATCATTATACAGATGGCAAAACTGAAGCACAAGTCCCAGTCACTGGTAATGGAACCAAAAATGGAAGCCCAGTCTTCCCATCATATTCCTTACCTTTTCTATGATAATAAGAGGATATTATATCTACTAATCACTATGATGAAAAAAGTACATCATGCCTGGAAACTGAATCCTGTTTTCAACGTTAATAACTAGATTCTACAAGTTGTATCCCCTTCCGACTACTTTCACACAAATATTTTACCTAAGACTTGACTGCCGAAGATTGAGAGCTTATTAAATCCTCACCAAAAAGGGACATTAAGGCTAACAGTGATCAGACTGCTCCACAGAGAAGGCAGGTCAAAAGGCACGACTTCAAGGAAAGACTCTCAAGGCAACAGAGATCGATATAATTTACTTCAGAGAATAAAATATAAATCTACTTTGAAGGATGTTGCTCATCCACAACTCAAAGCACCTAAGATATTTTCCAGGATGGATATTTATGGGCCACAACATGTACTGCTGCTAGTCTGTATTCGCTCCTTCTGTACACTCCTTTCACACTCTTCATCTCTGGTTCCTTATCTTATTATGAACTGGTTGAAAAGGCCATCTCAGACCTCCATAGAAGGTAGAATTCCCATAAAGTTTCCAAATGTAAACAATGGTCTTGTAGTAATGATGCAAACTCAGAAGGTAAGAATAATGTTTAGATTCCTTTTGCATGCTTCTCATCTAAAACAATTTTCCTTCCCTCACATCTTTCGTACATTTGATTAAAGCACCAAAATACACTTACAACACAACCAGCAGGATTGCTTTGACAGCAGCTGAAGTGCCCATTCCAACCTTATTAACTTGATCCAAGATGGTACTTCAAAATGACACACTTTAGAAATGACAGGTAGAATCCAGGATTTTATTTCCCAGGAAGAGGAATTAATCCGAGTCCTGTATATCTAGTTTAGTACAAAGTCTGCTAAGGAGGTTAGTCCTATCCTGGATTAGCCTCACTAAGCCAGCTTAGGGGCTGATCTAAAATAATAGTTCAACAAAATGCCTGGGTCCAAAGGCTGATTCCACCACTTGGTAGTTGTGTGACCCTGGGCATAATCTTTCTGTTCTTTGGTTCCCTCACATGTAAAAAGGAGATACTAATAGATCTTGCCTCATGGGGCTGATGTAAGGAATAGATGAAAATACAACACACACACACACACACACATATTCAAGTGTTTAAAAGAGTATCTATATTCACCACCCACTTCAAGCCTTTACTTAAATGTTGCCTTACTAAGTAGAACCTATCCTAATCATTTTTGAAATACCTCAATCTTCTCTAACCCTGAACTCACATTTTACTTATTTTAAAACTAGATTAGAGACAGTATTTTCTACCAGATTAGTGCTCCTGTGGTCAGTATTCAATTTATATCACACCTTAAAAGAATAAGGCAATTCAGTGACTAGTCTCCTCCTGTAGCAAGTAGCTCCCAGGGAATTCCATTTCTACAGGAGACAATGTTAGGCAACGTGGGACTCAGGAGACAGCCCAGTGTGGGTGCACAGGAGGTGTCTGTGGTTCCTTGGAGGATGCATCTATTTTGTAAATAATGAAATTTACGATTTTATGAGTAGCAAAATAGGAAAAAAAAAAATTCCTCAGGTATAGAAGAAGGTTTGGGAGACTACAGATCCAACTGATAATTGGTTTCCTTGCAGGAAGACTAGGATTCTTTTATATGTTATATAGTTGCGATCATTTTACAAATAAGACTTTCTTATAATTTTCTGGAGATTCATTAAACTACAATACTTCATATGCAAAAGAAATTATGGCAATCCATAGTTACATAGCTCTTTGTGCCACAATACATACAGTGAGCCAAAATGGGAAATTATATTTTTCTAGAAAAATCATCTTTACCCTCTCAAATGGTTGTGAGAGCAGCAACAAATAAAAACCTAAAATCTGTATTGTGGTTGCTAACTTGAACCATGCCAATGAACATTCAAAAGATTAATCAAAGCCTTGACAGTTGTTAACAGTTCAACATGGTTCCCATAATTATCCAATTAAACATATAATGCAAATAATAGAAGTCTTATGGGTTCCATAGAGCATGAATATCAGGCTGCTTCAGAAAACTATTAACTGTAATGTACTGTCTGCTGAGTCAGAAGAAAGTGAAAGGAGAACTAGTACATTTATAAGGGAAGGCAAGGAGTAGAAAAATAGAGTGGAGAGACACGTAACTCAACCACTCTTTATGTGGTCATATAAACACAACAGACAGTGGTAAAATCCAGAAAACAAAATTTAAGTAACAATTATTGTAAAACCAAAAGAATGCAGAGAAATGACTTTACCCTATAATTCCTACTGGTTGCACTATATTCACAGCATACTTCAACCACACTTTCCTAGCTTGCTGCTAAGTTAGAAACATGGATGTAATTATAGTTGTTGGCTTTTGACTCTGTCTATAAACCATGCAGAGATAAACTGCTATTAGTGAACATACCAACTCCATATAATTGTGTTTTGACATTATAGGTAAAAACAATGAGAAGGAAAACTAACCACAGCAATTATAAACAGCATGCTCCAGGGCACGTCAGGTCACTTATGACCTTGACTAAATGATTATAATCCTTAGGTTGCGTTCTCACACGTTCACATGCATACACACACACGTGCACATCCCACACCTGTTTTTTTTAGGGAAATGTATTTAGTGAACATAAGAATGACTAAATCATATATTTATAAATGCCCAGAGGAATAAAAAATGTATGCTGCATGGGTCAAATATCTGTACTTAAAAACATCTTATATTTCAAAAAACCAATGTAAATTTTAAAGGAAAAACTTTGTGGTAACTGTTCATTCTAAAAATACTCTATTCTGCAGCTCTATCTACTCAGGGGGCAAGAAGAATTACAGAAATTTGATTCAGTATGAAAACTTCTGCTACTATATAAACTGGATTTAAGTTACATTATTTGGAGGGCAATTTTTAAATATTTAAACCATCCCCTTACACTGATAACATTTTTTCAATAACCATTCAACTATTTGCCTCATTTTATTTGCTACAGAGAGAAATGCTGCATTCATTTCTTTTTGTAAAAGTCAGTCTTCTCCCCCGCTAAAATGGTACGAAGCGATATTAAGAGGGCAATAAATATCCCATAAATATTATTAAAGCATGATGTTCTTAGATAAAAAATCATATTGTGTTTAATGACTTTTCTTCTAATGTACAAAATTATTTGTACAATCAGCAACAGTAGAGATGTGAAAGGTATAATAATGTTATATTATACATGGTGGCCCACTTTGCAGAAGTCCAAATTAAAAGTGATATGACTTTCTAATGAGACTATTCACAGAAATGGCAGTTGATAAACATAGTCTTTAGAGTGTGCTAAGGTCATTAAAACAGGTTCATGTATCTGCATATTTCTTAAAAGTGTACATCTTTTTTTTTAATGTGACTTTCTTATTTGGTCTTCTTAACAATCTGATCAGGAAGGCAAGAGTAGTTGTCCTTTTTACAGATCAGGAAACAGATTCCCGAAGGAGGGCAACTTGCCCAAAGCTACCAGACTACTGAGTTGCTGAATTAGGCCAGACAGCCAGGTGAGCTCCCCATGCAGGGCTTCAGACCTGAATACCTGGGTTCAAATACTTGTTCCTCCTTTTAACCACTGTTGTATGAACTTCAGTCATGACTGGCTCTCTCTTTGAGAACTTTATTTTCCATGATTATAATAGCTTCCACATAAGTTAGTTGTGAGAATTAAATAAAACATGCTATATAAAGCCCTTAACACAGTCCCAGGCACATAGTAAGTGCTTAATAAATATTAGATGTTGTGGCTGTTGTTACTATCATCTTAGAGCTACCCTGGCTAAGTTTGGCAGGTTAAAGGATTAAATAAATAACCACATAAATATCAAATCCAGAGATTAACATTTAGCACACATTTTAGCACACACTTTAAAAGAGATTAACATTTAGCACACATTTTAAAAGAAAACGAACTGACATAACTGGATATCACTGTAATTCTTGACTAGGGGCTCTTGCGGAATGACTTGCATCAGCAGTTCTTAAAGGTTTTCTAACAAAATGCTTGTGTATTTGTATCATCACACCACTCACGGGACACAGGTTGAAGGAATTTAGATTGAGAAAAACTATGCAAATCAAAAGTGTGGTAAAATGCAAGCATACTAGTGTCTGTATCCACTTTATCGTGGGGATCAAAGTTTCTCTGTTTTAACTGCCACATTCCATCCTGGACCGAATAGTTTCTGTATAACTAACTGGCAAGTCTAGCATCTTGACTGAAAGTTCACAGTTAAGGGCTTTGACATAACGTCCTTGAGGACAATGGACTCTTCATTCAGGGCAAGAGCAATCCTGATCATGCTCAGGGCTGCATGAACTCAAGTTGATTTGGCCTGAGCCGTCACTGCTCTTTTTAAAGGAAATGGAATCGGAAGAGAAAAATATCCATATTCATGTTGGGGAGCAAATATATAAAGTCAGCATGTTTAAATGTTGTACATTGGCATCCAGGAACACTCAAGAAAGCTCTGTTGCTTGTAGCTCACTGAGGGACAGAGGAGCAGTGTCTGTAGGACAAAGAGATGCACATCTAAGCAAGTAGAAAGAAGAAACATTTATGGTAGACAGGAAAAGAAAAACCATACAATTATTTCTTTCTCTAGGTAGGTAGGTAAGACTATACTGAGATCTCGTGACAGTTCTATAACTGCTTCATATACACATTATTATAAAATGTAGCTTATAACCCTTGGAGATGCAGAGAAGACCCTTTTGTAAAAACCAGGTTTATTGGAGAAGTAAGTGGGAGTGAAGCTGGGAATACGAGCTGGGAAGGGGCAGTCATGGGTTGAAATTCTGACTTTGCCTCTTACTAGCTTTCTGATTGGAGAGTTATTCAATATATTTAACCTCAACTTCTTTGTCTATTATTTGATGATAATACCTAGTTCCTTGGGTAACTGTAATGATTACAATAAAAAAATTAATGGGGGGAATGGGACATTTTGTTGTTTTTACTATTGCTAATATTGCTACCAATTAATACTAACATAATTATAAAACAGTAATAATAAGGAGGATTGCTGTCTTTCAGAAGAGAAAGAGAAGTCATTTCTGGATCTTTCCATACATCCTCTTTCTCACTAAGATTCATAGTCTTATCGAAGAAGAAAATCAATCTTTGAAACCAAAAAAGTGAACATAATGCACAGGAATAAGAGGTGGGGGAATTTTTGTCCTGCAAACTTATGATGACTTACAAATCTCATAAACTCTTATCTAAATAACCCACAAAGCAAGCACCCAAAACTCAAAAGTTTTTTAATAAAAAATGGACTCTGTTTAGAAAGATGCAACCAAAAAAATTATGGAAACTAAAATATACGTTCTTTGTTCACCTATTTCCTTCAGAAAACTCTCAAAGAGCCCAGAGTCCATTTACTCAAGTATACATAGATATTTTATTTGAAAAATATCCCAACTTTTCAAATCAATAAGAAAAATGGAAGAAAAATTTATTCTAGGACTTCCAAGGAAAACCATTAATTTAGCATAGGGTGAGTGGGATAGGGAAGATTTTTATCATAAGTCAATCATAAAGACCATGATACTTATTCTTGAACAATTGGATTACTATGTATGGCTCTTGACTTGCTTAATCCTCTCTTTAAGGACATTTTATTTTCCCTATGTAGCCTTTGTGGACTGCACAATAAACATATCCAATTTCAAGGTCTCCTACATAAGCAGCATAGAGCAAGAGAAAACAAAAAAATGAGAAAGACTGCTTAGTTTAAAAGATTTGCTTGGAAATCACTAAAATTTTGTGTATCAAAATTAATAAATCAAAACTGAAAGCAGTAATTCATAAATTAAAGATAAAACAAATGATTCTTTCCATTTTTTTTCTTGAGACAGAGTCTCACACTGTCACCCAGGTTGGAGCACAAGGGTGCAATCTCAGCTCACTGCAACCTCCAGTTCCCGGGTTCAAGTGATCCTCCTGCCTCAGCCTCCTGAGTAGCTGGGATTACAGATGCACACCATTACGCCTGGCTAATTTTTGTATTTTTAGTAGATACAGGGTTTCACCATGTTGGCGAGGCTGGTCCTGAACTCCTGACCTCGGGTAATCCCCCGCCTTGGCCTCCCAAAGTGCTGGGATTACAGCCATGAGCCATCATTCCCAGTCCTATTTCAATTATTTTTAGTGTGTCAATAAGTGAAATGAGCTTTTTTAATATGTAAAGGTTATTTCATACTATATAATATTTTCTTTTGTCTCTTTTACTCTACTGGGGCCAGAGTAAGTTCATTATCTAGAATTACGATTAAGAAGGAAGTCCAGCGATAACTGCATGGATTAAAATTCTGACTCTGTCACTTAACTAGCTTGCCCTCAGAGTTCTCATTTGTGAAAAGGCAGTAAATTATCTACCTCATATGGTTACTGAGGATTAAAGGAGTCAAACAGGTGACTTTGCAAACAATACCTGGTGCATACTAAATGTTAGCTAAACGGCAATGGTCACACGTGGAAAAGCATCACAGCCTAGGAAATCCTACCCAACTTTACTCAAGTTATCTATTAAGCACCAGGTCACTATGTAAAGCCTTAACTTGTAAGATTGGTATTGTCTCCATTTCACACAAGAAGAAATGGAGCCTCTGGGACTTCAAAACACTTGCTGAAAGTTATACAGTTAAAAAATGACAAAAACAAGATTTTAGACAGTACTCCTGTTTTCCAACTTTTTGACTATTTCCAGGGCTCCTTCTAGCAAGTTCCAATTCCATGCATGCCTAGTCACTGCCCCTGATGATGGGACACTACCAGACTGACATGTTAACTGCAAAACCTGCAATAAGTCTGCTGACATCTGATGAGTTGGAGAAATTATTGGGTGTACCCCAATGCCACATTCTCTTCTTTTATTTGTTCCATTAAGTGCAATCATCATCAGGAAGCCTAACACATACTCACTATTCCTCCAAGTTTCATTACAGTTCTTGATTACTCACTTTTGAATGAGAGGGTGCCAGTGCCACTCAGAACCCAATGCAATTGCTCCAGCTAGGAGCAGGGCAGAGTCCAGAAATACATCCTGACACGTATCCAACCTCCTGCAAGAAAAGCTACATGCTACGAGGTGTCATAACAAGCATGCTTGTTACTACCATGTATATACTACAAAAATATTTTTTGTCATACAGAGAAAAAAATTACACTTGTTCATCACAATAACCCATTCTCATGATCTCACTATTTTCTTAGAAGTTGTCACAAGTTTTCATGTCATTTCTTTCAGATGATGCTTGTATAATCACTAACATTACTCTTTTTATAACTTATTAAGCACTTAATGGGAACACTTAAGAAAAAAGAACAACAAAAATTGGATAATTCTTCTTAAATTGTCTCTCACTACTGTAAAATTTGTAAAATGTCTGTCTTCTCTATTTTGCAATTTTAGGACCTGGTGCAGTGCCTGCTACATAGTAGGTGCTTAGTGAATAGCTGTTGAATGACTAAGGAGCTTCACTGCGGACAGAATGGCTTTTAAATGCATCATAAAGTGGCAAACTGAGAAAGATTTCTTTTTAAATTTCAGTGATCATAATCTTGCTACATGTGCACAACATAATCAACAGTGAACTAAAGAATCAACAAAAACCCCCGTATATCACCTTATAGAGAACAAGGGGAAGAGAGGTATGAAAATAAGAAAACCTGATCACTGTCATCTAAGAACTTACGTTCACTTTTTATTTGCCTCAGGAGATGGGGAAGTAGAGAGGAATTGAGAATTTCACAAACTAGGTTCAATTCTATGATTTGTAACCTTAAAAGACTGAAAGCTACTATAAAAGAGCTATTATATAGCCATAGTCACAGGATTACCACAGCTTTCATTGTACACTTTTTTCTGCAATTACCTATGAGGAAACACTTACATTCTGGAACAGGCATCATTTACAGAGAACAAAATATTTAAAGCTGGGTGTTATTTTATTGTTGGGTGTGTCACTAGATCAGCCCATTGCTTTTAGCAGCAAAAAAGTATAAACTTGCATCAGGTCAGATACTTTAGTCTGACAACAAAACATACCTCAACAAACAGAAACCATTTTTTTTTCTGAGTTGAACAGCCACACTTGATTTTTAAAATAATAATGATAGTGATGTAAACTGAATGCAAAACTCAACTCAGCTAACTTCAGAATATTTTTAAATACAGTAATTTTTGCAGAATATTTTGCTTTCCAGATTGTTTAATTGCCTATAGAATTATCTTCTCAATTGCAAAATATCTTAAAACAAATTATGGATACATGACAAATATATATTGACACTTTTCATTCAAGATTATATAACATAAACAATTGAAATACCAGAATTCGTTTTAAAAGATACTTTACAAAACATTTTAAGACAATGTGTATCGGATATACACTGAAATCTAAGAGCTAAACTATATCTAAGAATAATTTAGATATCAGAGTTCAACGTTACAATTCAATAATAAAAAAGAGATTAATCAATCAAAGCCATTTAGTATTAAAAATTTTGGCATCTGTGTTAAAATTCCTATTAGATTCCTTTATTAACAATTTTTTTTAACAGAACACCAAATTTGTCACCAAAATAAATATTCCCAAAACAGCTTTATATTGATGCCAAATGCAGTTAATTTATATGAAAAGTAGATTCTTGGTTATTTGTTTCATTTTGTTTTGGTTTTGTTACATAACCCCTGAGAAAACTCTGCTTAACACTCACCTCCTCTCTGTGACCTTTCCATTACAGTCCCACAGGGTCCCCTCCCAGAAAGCTCAACAAATCTAACTATATATAGTAGTTGATGAGAGGGCTAGTTAGTTGTATACTTGTCCCACTATCTTTGGCATTTTTGTTTTTCATAAACACTGCAAGTGACCATGACCCTCTCATTTCTACTTGTAAACTACTTGGGCAAGGCCATCAGTATTTCACTGTTTTTTCCTAACTCCTTAAAATATTGAAAACAGTGCTCAATACAGTAACTCTACTCCATAAATGCATTTCTCAACCATTTTTTCACCTTTAGCTCAAATGTTCTATATTTTCCTTGAAGGATTTATTTTAATAAATCCACATATGCCTACTTCTTTGACTATATGATGATACATATGGAATCATATTAAACACATATCAAAATAAAAGGATTTAATATACCATATATATTGCATTTTATCTTGTCTTTTATTATTTTATTAGTCATTAGATTTTCCAAAGCATGTGTGTACGTGTGTGCGTATACGTGTGTGTGTGTATGCATATATACATATATTTGGTATGCTAAATATATAATATTTACCAAAATATATAATATACACAAATATATAATTTGGTATACCAAGTGTGTATATATATACACACACACACACGTATAACATACATACACTCACATAAATATGTACATACATTAATATATATAATCAACACTGAACTAAAGAATCAACAAATCCACTGTATATTGCCTTATAGAGAACAAGTGGAAGAGAAGTATGAAAATAACACCTGGCCGGGCGCGGTGGCTCAAGCCTGTAATCCCAGCACTTTGGGAGGCCAAGACGGGTGGATCACGAGATCAGGAGATCGAGACCATCCTGGCTAACATGGTGAAACCCCGTCTCTACTAAAAAATACAAAAAACTAGCCGGGCGCGGTGGCGGGCGCCTGTAGTCCCAGCTACTCAGGAGGCTGAGGCAGGAGAATGGTGTAAACCTGGGAGGCGGAGCTTGCGGTGAGCCGAGATCAGGCCACTGCACTCCAGCCTGGGCGACACAGCGAGACTACGTCTCAAAAAAAAAAAAGAAAATAACACCTGATTACTGTCATCTAAGAACTTACATTCACTTTTTATTTGGCTGAGGGCACGGAGCAGTATAGAGGAACTGAGAATTTCATAAACCAGGTTCAATATATATTTGGTATACCAAAATTTGGTAGTTGGTGAGAAGGTTATATTTTCCTATATATTTGGTATACCATACATACACACACACACATACACACACACATAAATACATATATATACACACATACATATACATACATGCATATACACACACATATATATACATACACACACGCTTTGAAAAATCTAAAGACTAATAAAAAATGACAAGATAAGGATTATCATCCAGGGACTTAATTGTATTACCAGTGAAATGATTTTTTAAATGATTTGTCATTTTTAATGAATAAGAGAAAACAGTCAAAATTATTCTTCAGAGAATAATCTTACTCATAATATTGAGATATTTCTTCCAACCTTATTTGTGGGACTAAAATTCAGTGCTATTGGAAACATAAAGGAAAAAATAGAGATATCACCATTTCAGACCATGAAAATTTTTGGGATTTTAAAGTCTTAGTTTCTTGCATAAATAAATACTATCACCTCGAACACTCCCTGCTAGGCAACAGTTATGAGTATGTTCACTTTTATCTCCAATTATGTTTGTGCCTGGGATTTTCTTATACCCAAATGAAAGACCTGATGAAAAATGGATAATAGTAAAGTATACTGGATTCTACCAGGAAATTTATACAAGAATCCAGCATGTCTTTGTACTCCTAGGGAAGGCTATTTCCTTAAGTAACTCACCAATATTAAAAACAGGCATTGTGAATTGCTGTGGCTCTATACCATTCACATTAGGAGTGGATTGTGAGACATTATATAGCAATTACAATATTTAAATTTTTGCCATATAACTATGAAACTAGAAAATTTGCCAAATTTAATCTTTTTCTCCCCACTCTAGGCATAGCATTGCCCTTAACTTAAAGCTCTGCTCCACAAAAGGCAGACCAAGTCTTTTGGAAACCTCAGAGAAGGGTGGTGAGCATTCATTGACTGAGCAAATAAGTACTGAGTACCTACTATGTGCAGGCGCTCTGCTAGTTGCTGATTAAAAGTCAGAGCAATAACTGCAAACGTTTTATTGCACACCTACAATATGACAGGTGTGGTGCTAAGCATTTCACAAGTATTTTCTCATTTTACCCTCACAACTGCCAAATACAGTGCATGCCCACTCCAGAGCTCAGGAAACTGAATCTTAGAAAATAAAACTAATTTACCCAACTACATAGTGAATAGTATAAAACAAACATTTAAACTCACAGCAAGATTCCAGAATACATGCTATTGCTAATACAGACCCTATAATTCATATGGTTTTATCTTACTCATTCTTAACATTAAAAATATACATATAAGGTGGAAATGATATTTCTAAAACAGTGACCAATCACTAGTGCAGATACAAAAGAAAGAAAACAAGCTTCAGTAAAAAGTAGATTTTCCTAGTTTGAGGAACTTTTCTTGTGTTACCTTGGTAACAGTAATCTGATTTGTCACTAATGCTCTATATTAAATATAAATAACTTGTATCCATTCATCCATTCATTCAACAAATACATATTATTTATTTTATGGTATGCTCTCATAATATTACTATCAATTGTGGTTTCCTGTACTTGCATTGTACCCACCTTTTATTCACCTATTTTTCCAACTACAATTGTGCCTGAAAAACACGCTTTTGAACTTTCACCATAAACTGTCAAACTAGAAATTAGCTACTAGAAGTAGCCGATATTAAACTTTCTCTAATACTAATACCTCTGTTTCAATGTATTAATCTTTGCCTTATTCCACAGTGCCTTGATATACACAAGCACACACAGGGCATTTTAAAAACATAGAGATAACTCTTTCATGTTATAAAATAATTCTTGGCCAGGCACGGTGGCTCACACCTATAATCCCAGCACTTTTGGGAGGCTGAGGTGGGTGGATCACTTGAGGTCAGGCATTCACGACCAGACTGGCCAACATGATGAAATCCAGTCTCTACTAAAAATACAAAAATTAGCCAGGTGTGGTGGTATGCGCCTGTAATCCCAGCTACTTGGGAGGCTGATCCAGGAGAATCGCTTGAACCTGGGAGGTGGAGATTGCAGTGAGCCAAGATCACGCCACTGCACTCCAGTCTGGGCGACAGAGAGTCTCTAAAAGAATTGCTACCTTAATAAAAAGATTCATTGAAAGCTGCTTTTTGAAATTAAATTCCCCTTGTAAATTTAATCTGTTTTATTTACTAAAAATTAAACTAATAAAAAATTATCAGAAACATCTCTTAAATAAAAGAAGGTATATGGATGTTTGTTTTAAACTTAAAAAAAAAAAAAGTTTTCTTTAACTGAGATGATACATGCCACACAAAGGAAAATGGAGATGTAGTAATTACCAAGCTAACTGGAAAATTATAAACACCCAAAAGGAGAACTTATAACAGCTCCTCATAACTAGCTCTGACCTTTTCTTTAAAAATCTGACATTCAGTTAAAAAAAAAAAAGGTTTTCTTATAACGAATCTCAAACATCTCTTCTTACGTTATTGGAAAATTAGCAGTATATTTTTATTGGGTCCTTTCTGTCTTTCAACCAGTATCAAATTTTGATATTAGTTGACTGCAATTTAGTGTATCTTCCATCCACACAATAAAAGAGAAAAGACCATGGCTGCAGATTGATTTCATTAGAATACTTCCTATGAAAATGTATAACAGAAAAAAATCTAGTCTCTTGAATTAATCTCAATTAATTACAAATGATAATACAAGACGCTTAATCATTATTTTTCTTCTATATTCCTTAAAAAATTGTTGCCATGTTTTCACAAAATAATAACCTTTCACTATTTTTTGATAATTTATGTTTATTTTTCCTCTGACAGCAGTAAAAGTAACACATCCAAAGTCGCACTGGGCCTCTCTTAGACTCAGTATCCCAAATTGTAAAGTGAGAAGATCTGTAGGGATTTTCCCAACTCTAAAATTCTACAAGTTAAAGGCCTCTTTCTTAAAAAGCAAGCTTTTTATCTACATTGAACCAAATGAGTTGACTACCGGACTTTGAATTGAGCAACATGAAAGTGTTACTCAAAAGTCAGGTTATACATTATCTATTTCGCTTTAATAAATAAAATGTATTAAATCCCTAAATTTAACTAGCGTATGCTAAACTTTATTAAGTATTGCTTACTATGAAGAGGACTGCTCTCTGCCAAGATAACCAGAAACCAAATTCCTAGGATGCTAGAGCTAAGAGGGCTAGTGGATGTCCTCTAGGCCAATTCTCTTCCCTGACAGACACAGAAACTGAGTCACTGAGAGGGACAAAGTTTCCCAAGCACCTGCAAGCAGCAGGACCACCAATGGTTTTCTCTTCCACTTCAGCAAGCTGCTTCAATCACTATATGGCATAGAATGAATCTCTACATCAGTAAACAAAGGAATGGAAGAAGGTAATTCCATTATCAGGTCACTAAATAATTTAGAGTCTAATTTTTCTTTTTTTAATGTAAAGACCTTATGTTCAGAAACTTACATTCCAAAGTATAAGTAAAATTATGCCCATATGCAGATATGTCTTCTCCTACGTGCATCTTAATAAACAAAAAAATCTATCAACCCCCAGAAAACAAAAACTGAAATTAAAAGAATAGAGTAAATCTAAATTGTATATTTTCATTCCTTCTAAAAGGATTAAATAACAGAATTCTAAATGGTTTGTTTGTACTTTCCATGCAATATGTAGATTAACCATGAAATTCTGTTTGGGACACTTTGACATCTGTTTTCAGTGCATTACAATGAAATCTGGGGACTTGATACATACATTTGCTGTAATAAAACTGTCACTAATCAGTGTTTTCCAAAATATTGCCCATAACTATTACTATTCAGTAGTCTCATTTGCATGATCTAATATTGTTGCTACATCATGTTTTTCCCTGACAATGTGTTAGCTAGTCCCAGGCACATGGTCGAAAATGGCTGCAAACCACTCAATAATCCCAGCATTTCCACAGTACTCTGTATATACTCATGCAATCTGTCCTAGAATTGAACTAACATTTCATCCTTCATGAAATATTTTCTCTGTAACTGGAACACCCAAGGTTGAATTCACATCCCTGAGTATGAAAAACTCAACAACAATAAAGAAGCCCACAGTGAGGAAGAAATTATGCCTCATGGGCCTTCCACAACAGGAGATGCAAACATAATCCTTATTCAGAAGTGCCTTCAACAAATCTGTAATGATGCTTTCTGAACAATAAGTGCAGAGTCCATCATTAACTTAGACCATTTCTATGAACTAAAGAACAAGACTGGACTAGACTTTAAAACGGAGTCTACTTCCTTTCTCTAGGATCAATAGATAGCCTTATCAATGACAGATACCAAGAGCCACAAGTTCACAACAAGTTAACACAAACTCCTGGATATTAGATTGAAAAACTGTTTCTCTTTCATACTGCATATATCTGGTGTGTCACGTACAAAATATGGATCTCAGGGGAAAAGTAAGTCTGACAGCCCAAATACGGTATTCACCAAAAAACAAAACCTTACTAAAAACAATTTGTCTACCTATGTTGATTCTAAATGAATTCCATATTTTATCAGTACTTGGCATTATATTCACATTGCTCAACAGTCCAATATAATTTCATTTTGTCCTCCCATGAACTCATCTTAAACCCAAAATATGTTTCTCCATGCACATGTTTTATATTATGCGAATGTTGGATACAAAAAGCAGATTAATTGTAGGCCCTAATGCTGTGTTTGTTAGTACTAAGAAGTCATTCCAAATGTTCCAAAAGGGATTAATGTAGTATAACAAGTCTATTTAATTATTGTAAGACCAGTGATCCTCATATTACTATAAGCAGCTTTTCCCTTATTTGGAGACTGTAAATAGAACAGAAATTGTTACATGATAACTTTAAGTCATACCCTAAAATGTTGATGCTTTACCATCAGGAATAAAGAAATATGCAAGCATCTCTGACAGGCTATGAAAGGCAACTAGTATTTAAGAACCATGTATACGCTCCCATTTTAAGTGAACATCAACTTTAAATCATAAGTGTAAGTAAAGGTTTTCAAATACATTAGAAAGGCATAATACCAAATCCTTCTGCCATCAACAGCAATCCCAGTTTACATATGTTTAAAAACTGTAGCTGCACTTTGTTTCATGTATATGGTTTTCGATTTTTGTGTATCCCATGAACAGAATGGCTACTAAACACCAGCGTGTTATCAAAAAGAAAAGGAATGCCACAGATTATTAAAAAATTATGTGCCAGAATCCAAACAAGCTAATCAATGTACCGATTCTGCTTTCTGTACACCCTAGTTACCCTTTAACTAATGGACAAACAGTGAAATAACTTTTCCTATTAACTCCTGGCTAGAACGCCTAGGTATATGACACACTTATTATAAAGTGCTCCATATAAAAATATGCCTTTTTACACCGCATCATTGTGACACATGATTTAAATTCTCCCAGTACGGACTGTGGACATGGGCTAATCTCTCCACTTTCCAAACCTCCTGTGCAAAGTGAGGGGTACAATTCACTGGCCATAGAGAAACAAGCACCAAAACTAGTTCCTCCAAGGATCCATGACCGCATGGACCCAACCAACCAGAGCTACTGAAGTCAAACACTGTGATCCCAAATCACAGTTTCGTAAGAAGTAAATGTTTTAACTATTTTCCATTTGGTTTCCAGTTGTTCTTAGCAAAAGTGAAGTCAATTTGAGTAATAAATATTAACTTATTTCCTACAGAGCTCATTTAATTATTTAATTTTCTTAACACCATAGAAAAGGAGGAATGGGAAAGAGTGACTTAAAGGAGAAAATTAAATGGCAAAAAAAATCAAAACAATTCATGCAACTGATTAAATGGTTTGAGGGTTTTTCTTTTTTTTTTTTTGAGACAAAGGGTCATTTTTAAATATGATACTTTCAGACTTTAAAAAGAGATGAAAAACCAGCAGCACGCTTTTTTAAGAACAATCCAGTTGGCCAGGCACCATGGCTCACACCTGTAAGCCCAGCACTTTGGGAGGCCGAGGCGGGAAGATCACGAGGTCAGGAGATCGAAACCATCCTGGCTAACACAGTGAAACCCTGTCTCTAGTAAAAATACAAAACAAATTATCCGGGCATGGTGGTGGGCGCCTGTAGTTCCAAGCTACTCGGCAGGCTGGGGCAGAAGAATGGGGTGAACCTGGCAGGTGGCGTTTGCAGTGAGATCGGGTCTCAAAAAAAAAAAAAAAAAAAAAAAAAAAAAAAAAGCATAATCCCTTCTAGCCACATGATCATCACTTCTGCCCAAACAAATCTAAAACATAAGTGTAGTTCTCCCAAATGTGGGCAATTTAATTTTTTTGTATATGACAGTTTTACACTTTCATTGGAGTCCAGTGAATTACAAGTACTTGATAGGACACCCTTTATCCACACCAAAACTGAGTTATTTATTCAGAGAGCCACTAATAAAATTATTTTATTCCTTCCCTTCAAATATACCTAGATTGATCAATAAATTTATTCTTTGGTAAATGTGAGATAAAAAGTCTTCTAAAACCATACAATCATCCCAATTTAAATTGGTTTTAAAACTACACACAACTAGCTAACGTCAAGTGCCTATACAAAGAGTTTTCACTAATAGTTATTTATGCACACTGCTGTGAGCAGGACTTTGATTTTCTCTTTGGTATGTCTTGCTATCTGAGATAAATATGAACTAAATGATGACTGTCTGCTTCATATCCAGTCATTCCTTTTTTTCACTACTGGATAGTTTCTCTGGCAGTCTACATTATGCTATTTTCCTTCATATATAGTAGTAATTACTATTATTAACATTATTGCTTTTTCTTACATGAATTATTTCATTTAATCCTAAAGCAGCACAGTGAAGTAGGCATTTTAATCCTCGATTTACAAAACAGTAAAGCAAAGCGCACGGAGCTTAAGTGACTTGACCAAGGTCACAGAGCAGATAAATGGCAGAGCCAAGACTAGAACCCAAAATGTCAAATTCTATGCACATGATTTTTGTTACAAAATGAATGTTTGGGTCTTCCCCAAATTCCTATGTTGAAATTCTAACCCCTAATCTGATGGTATTAGGAGGTGGGGCCTTTGGGTGATAATTAGGTCATGAGATTGGAGCTTTCATAAATGTGATTAGTGCCCTTATAAAAGAGATCCCAGAGAACTCTCACTCTTTTGCTGCATGTACAGAAACAAGGAAAAGTTGGCACTCTGCCACCCGGAAGACAGCCCTCACTGGAACTTGACTGTGCTGGCACTCTGATCCTGGGCTTCCAGCTTCCAGAACTGGGAGAAATAAGTTTTAGTGTCTGTAAGTCACCCGGTTTATGCTATTTTGTTATAGTGGCCTGAACTAAGACATTTTCTGTGCTCTGCAAAAACGGAAAAGGCAGAAGTGAGATATGCTCAACTTCTTAAGCAATTCAAAATTCAAAGGATGACAGAATACTTTAATTTGCACAGTATTTACTCTTCAGTCTAAGAATAAGCCATCTTTCTTAAGTAATTCCTGCAAGATCTAAGACCCGCCTTTCTCTTTTTCTTCTAACTTCACTTCTCCTCAACTCCCTACAACACATGTGTGCATGCGTACACCCCCGGCTTCCTGCCCACACACACACACACGTTGGATAACACATAAGTTGGACTAGGAACTTTAACTCAACAGGTGAGATCACCTTAAAATTATTTCAATGGAGGAACTGAGGTAGACATCTGGAGAAAACTAAAGATATTTTTAAATCCTCTGGGCTGGTTGCTGTTCTCATATCATAGTCCCACTGTCATCTGACCCCTTAGCCCACTAACCACATCTAAAGCCAACTCCACATTGGTGCTGCCCCTGAGGATGCTGATGAACCAGCAGAAAGGCATAAGAGATGTTTTCTACTCTAGACTCGTTTTTACAGGAGAAGAGAGAAAAACTGAGGCCATGGACTAAAATCAGATTCAGAGCATTTCACTCAACCTTCCTCCTCTGACCCCTATGATTCTGGATTATCAACATGATTCATTCTGAAAAAGCATTTAAATTCCTTGATCTTGTGAACATTCCTAGGGGAAAAATAGTTTAAAACACAACAGTAACAAACAAACAAACCAGAAAGAAAGAAAAGAAAGCCTCTCACCTGCTATTTTCAGACATTTTTTAGATAGGAATACAGAAATCTACTGCTTTTTTTCCAAGGTTCTAGTGCCTGTAACACATTGTCTCTCATCTGTCAGTGTATCTACACACATGTATAAACAGTACGCAACACACAAGTAAGGAAATGTACATTTTAACTTAAACTTCCTTTTTTCCTCTAATAATTTAAAAATAAAATGTAACAGCTTGGATTTTAAATATTTAATCTGGCAAATATAGGAAAAATCATGAACTATAATGTCATATTTGGCAAAGAAGAGTTTGGTAGGATAAAAATATCTGTGTTTTAACATTTTAGAAGGCTTTTCCAGTATTTTAAAAATAAAATTATTTCACTGCTTCAGAAGAGAAGAACGGAGGTAAAATTTGCTATTTTTGCACATGAGGTTTTCACGAAGAGTAGGAAAAAAACAATTTTTATATTCATTAAAATAAATAGTTAATTTTACATGCTGGCAAAAGTCCCCACAGAAATAAAATCTTCATATTTACTAATGGTTCTCTACTATGTCATGAAATTTAGCTATTTAAGTCAGAAAAGATAGGATTCCCTTAAAACTGTAACATAAGATGGAATACACAGAGTTACAACATTACTCATTTGTAAAAAAAAAAAATTTTGGTTTTACCCTAAATGTTTAGTATATAGATTTTTTCAGTACTAGTCAAAGATTCATAGTGTTAAGTTCAAAAGTCAGTTGTTTTCACATTGGTAACTAAAAGCATCACTAAATTTCCCAATTTTACCTCATATTATGACAATAAAATATTTTTATTGTAGCAGCTGAAAATGCCGAAAAGTAATTATTAAAGAAACCATAAATATAAAAAGCTGAAAAGTCAACCTCAGAAGAGTGCGGAAAAGGAAATTATGATACACACCATCATAAAACACAGAAACTGAAAATCTAAGCAGAAAAGATCTAAAACCCTCCAAATGCCAGAATACTATGCCCCATCTCTTGTAGCAAGGAGGGCTGCAAATTTGTCCCCATCACTGTCAGCAAACAAAAGAAAGTCACTTCTACAGCCAGACCATGTCAAACAGAAGACGTAGCTACTGCAGAGGGACGCCTTGAATCCACTGGTGTGTAAAGTAAGGGCTTCGGCCTTTTTGTCAGCTATTACCATTAAAGAATAAGAGGAAACAGTGACATTATTACACAATAGAAAGGTCAAACAGCTTGCAGCCATTTCATGACCCAAACAAGTCAAGGTCAAGGGATTCAGGTAGCAACTTAGCCAAGGCATAAGTTACAGCGCAAATGAATTGTTTTAACACATCAGCTTTGGTCAATTAAACCTAACAAGGCAAGTTGCATCACGTAGCAGGGTTCCTGACACCAAGGCCAGAAGCTGAGACCGACCTCATAAAACAAGGCTTTTAACATAGCATAGCAAATTTAAGGTAATCCATCCAGAAACTGCAGATGTCAGAATAATAAAATACAAGTTGTCCTACGAAGGAACACTTTTTACACTTTAGAATTCACTAATAGAGGGGTATAGACTTCATATTGACATGTTATTAGCATAGGCATAAATGTAATCCCCCGCTCACATGAATTACAGAATACACCCTACTTCAAAGAACTTTTTCTTAATATCTGTGCTCATGATTAGGCTTTTGTCCCAAGCTCTACCATTCCCTGTTAGCACCAAAACATTTCTCCCAGTATTTTTTTCAAAATGAGTATGAAAAATCAGGTTTCTTAAAAAAACAGTTCATCTTCATTCAGCATGAGAATATATATGTGTCACTTAATATTAATGGATGCTTGTTAAATGCTTTTATGTCGTTTTATGAGAGACATGTATTTCAAAATTCAATGAATACTATTTATTAAGCTGACTATTTTGAGAAATAGACTATTTTGAATGGAGTCGAAGCTAACTAAAATTTTAAAACTGCATGTATTTAGCATGAAATAATTCTTTTCTTAAAGGTAATTCTTATTTTATTTCGCACTTGTTTAAACAAATTCCATTTTCAACTGGTTTATGCTTCCTCAATAACTTACTGCATGTTCTGAACTGCCTTTAAAATAGGATTCTGAAAATACACAACCTCCAGGCAACTTTTGATAGTAAAATTACTTCATCCATCACCCCATATTTTTAATTATATAGTCCTTGTTCAGAGTTCTTTAATTTGTCAGTGATTCATCAATGCTGTCCTGTTTAAGCTATCATCATAAACAGAATATGTGTACCTAAGTGTTTTATTATAAACAATATATTTATGCATGTAATCATCTGCTTTCCCATTTTCGAACAATTACATTTTGAAGATTTTTTAAAAATGTGTGGCTTTCAATTCAGCCTCAAGGACTTTCCACCTCATTGGTTAGCCATTTCTTCCAATTTTCTGAATAATATAGCAACCAAAAAGCCCAACCATTCAAGTCCTATTAGTCTCACATCCTCTAACGTTCAATCTAATACAAGCTAATCCCACAGACTCACTCCTTACGGCACGCGCTTAGTTTTCACAAGTTCTCTGCAGTTTGATGATTTATTCTCTATGCCAAATTCTAACAACTAAATTCAGTTAAATTAACCGCATCACATAATTAGAGTTCAAGGTCCTAAGAATTTACTTTAAAATGAGACGACATACCATGTTGCCACAGAAAAGTGAGCATGATCAGAAGGAAGCGTCTCTTCTTGCTATGCTTGGCACTGGGGCATGCGGCCGTAATAACTGAAGTTTCCGATCGCATAACCACTAGTCCTTGAGATTTCTAAAATTATTCCTCCTGCACAAGGATGGAGGGAAAAAGGCTGGAAAACTTGCTTTGAACATTATGTTGGCTAATCATTTGCTCCACCATAGCACATACATAGGAAAACCCCTTAAGTGTCGCAAGTTTTACTTTCATCAACTTCAAACTGGAAAATGCTATTCTTTCATAAACCAAAGAGAAACATTTACCCAGAAGCTAGTTTCAGAGCCAGGGATCGCCTTTGCCCATAATTTTCAGGTATTTAATAATTGACCATTTTAATGAGTGTTTCATATGCTCTTTGCACTCTTGCAAACTTGGAGCTTCAAACAAAGCAATAACTACTTCTTTGATTATAAGTCCATTATCACGTAAGCCACCATGATAACAGAAATGAAAACTAACTTATCTCAATTTTCAAGAAATCCTGTGAATTCTGACATAACCTCTCGTTGGGTCCCTCTCTCTTCAGGTGCTGAAATTCTAACTGGCCAGCAGTGATGGCAAGACTGCTAGTGTTAGAAAGCACAGTTTTATATAGCTTACCAGTCTAGTTTTTCAGTTTAATCTGGCTGAATGAAAGCTTATAAGGAGAAAGACCTTACTAAACTGGGTATCTTGGACTATTGTTTCAAATTTTAAGTGCCAAATTCAAAAGGAAAAGGTTAATGGAGGATTACAACTTTAACTTCCTTATGACAGCTTCTTCCTAAATTCCAAATTTAGGGAAAAACAAGTAAGTAAATGAAAAATCCTACCAAATCGATTACAAATCTTTATGTTTGGAAGTGCTTCTTAGGTACCACTTTAGAAAACAGTAACTTCAAAGAATTAAAGCTGTAGCAATAGGTGGCCTCTCTAAATGGCTCCTATCCAGCTCTAAGTCTCCAGGCACAGACACTATAACTGTGCCCATCAGGAAGGCACTCTTCAGGAGACCTGACCATCACTCCTGTCACTGCAATGCACAGTCCTCTCCAATTACCATGATTCTCGAACAATGCATATTATTTTGGCTCTTACAAATATGGAGATATTTGGAATTATTTTACCACACAAGAGATACTGAGCACTAAATTTGTAAATCCAAATACATAATCTAAATATTTTTCATTATAAAATTTGTAGTGCTGTATATACAGGGTGGGGGGAAGGATGCCTAATGCTGTCGGTAGAATATTTTACCAACCTTTGCTGCCTCCAGAAAGTGGGGTACTATATATTTTTAAATATTTGAAAATCATAATTGATGTAACAAATAAGCATCCCATCCCTCCCTCCCTCCCTCTCTCCTTCTCTCCCCCCATACTTCCCTTTGAAAAATGAGATCATATTAACAGCAATGCAAGAGCTTAGTTTGCCATATCGGAACACAGATGCCAAGCTTCCCCAGCTGGCAACTGGGGCCTCAGAGTTTAACTCTTAAATTGTCTGCTAAAGCTATCTTGTGGCAGGGACTTCATGGCATAGAGGGTGAACTTCTGGTCAGAGACTGTGTTTTCTTATCAGTGAGAAAATTGCTAAGTATCTTATCTCACAATATACGTTCCCACAAAGGTCTCATTAAGCCTAGGAGCAAGACGTGCCAATAAGAGCCCTTCTTTATCTTGTGAATTGTGTATGAGCCAGAATGCAAACAAATGTGCACTAGAGTTCACAAGTTCAGTCAAGGACAAGTTGCTAGATGGGAAAAATTAACAGTGCTCCCCTAAATCAAACATGCATACCAAGTATTTCTCCTACACACAAACTTTTATGCTCCCAGAGCATTTCACAATGCAGACACACCAAATCATCCTAGAGAGCAGCCTCATTTTAATCAATTATGAAAGCTTATTTTTTCCCATAATGGGAAATACCTGCAAATGAAGTGAAATCTGTTAAAATGTTAAAATACACTGCCAACTTGCAAACAATTATCTACTTAAGCTTTTCATAAAGAAATAATTGTTACCCAAAAGGATTCTGAAATTCAGTAACTGTAGGAAGAAAATAATTCTTAGTATTTGCTTCCTCACTAATGATATGTGACAACCAGGCAGGCTTCTATTTCAAATACAATAATAATGATTACGACCTCCCCTGTAAACAACTCACATTTTTCACAACTTCAAAATGTACTTCAATTATTATAACATTTAACAATAAAGCAACAAAAGTGGCCATCCAACAACAGATCATAATTTTAAGGGTTCAACAAGGCTAAAGGAAACTACTTTTTCAGGATAGCAATGAGGTTTCTGGGCTCTCTTTAACACTCCAAAACATGTTTAATAAGAGTGCAAAGTACAGTCCAAAAATCAGTTAGGCTGACTCATTGTAAACTCTAATCTGTTATATACATGACAACAGTCACTATCTCTCGAGACCTTTAAATGTCTTGGGGTGTTGTGACCTCTCTCTTCAAAATGCTTTCCTGCCCCAGAGAAAGGCCAATCCCACTCCCGCCCCCCTACTCCCACCATCACCACCCCCTTCCTTTTTTCCCCTTCAGACAGGACACAGTCTGGCAACTCAAGGCCTCCCATAGGCCAGACTTCCTTCTGTGCAGCCCTTTGGGTAGAACTGCTAATCCTTCTTATTAATTAACGAGATAATGGTGCCTAACTGAAAAACAATATTAATGCTAACTATCTAGGAAACTTTAACCAAAATTATTCTAGCCTTCTGGTTGATTTTCCCAGTGTACAAAATTGTGCACTGAAAATTTCGTAACATTGTGATGCAGGATTGAGAAATTCCAGAATAACTGATTTTATATCAGACCTGAAGGCATAGGTCTCCTCTTTAAAGTTTTCTCTCTCTCTCTCTCTTTTTTTAAACATGTATTCTGTTACGCATTTCTAACTAGAGAGGAAAAATGAAGTCCTCTCAAAATGTTACTATAAAATTTGCAAGAGTGTAAAGTGAGGGAACTAGAAATTGCATAACAAATAAGCAGAGATGTGACTGAGAGCAACAGTCAGTCATAATGAATGCATTACATATCATTACGTTAGGTTTGTCCTCCACACACTTGTCATAGCACACCCTGCATCCTATAGGACACTTATATCCCAGGAAGGTGTGTTGTGCAAGGCTTGCCTGGTTTTTGTTTGCTTTTGTTTTTGCTTTGCTTTCATGAATGCAATAACAAAGACAATATGGGGAATAGGTACCACCTGCCCAAGAATCATTGGACATCTTTAATATCTTTGGGAAAGCTATTTTTTAGAGCTATTTTTTCTTTAATCTGTCACAATTTTTTTAGACAAAACCTAAAAAAAGGAAGAGTTTTATATTAGCTGAGATTTGCTGCAGCAAACAAGCAAGCAGTTTTCATTCAGGGATTGTCAAAAACTTTCCAGTGTGCCCACTGCAATGCGGATGCCAACCAACGAATCAAAGGCATTCAGCAACTAGACAAAGAGGGTCTGATGCCAACCTCGGTGCCACTGGCAACCATTATTGGCATCAAACACAGTGTCTGCCTTTTTTTTCCCCCTCGCCTGGCACTTCACAAACAAAATGGCGGTTCTTGTAGCAACGAAACAGCCGAAGCGCAGCCCCTGAATCAATAACATCAAATGATTTTATGGATTTAAACGCAGTTACTCCCAAATGATGTGTACATTTTAGGTGAAGTGCAGGGGGACATTGAATTTTATAAACAACTATAATGAACATCAGCCTTTGCTAATGTAAGGAAATAGCAAAATGGACTGAATTGCGGTCAACCAGACTATATGCATAGTAGCCGAATAACAAAGAGATTAAGCTTTAAAGAAAATACTGCCTCATGGCCATATAATGCAAAAGTCTAATGAACTATGTATCAAAAATGATTTCAAAAAGCATAAATGTTTCCCCAAACCATATCAGATGCAGATGTAGCACTATAGCTTGTGTCAAAGCTCTAGTAACTCTTCCCACATTTCAGAAAGATGAGGCTGCTGGGCATGAAGAAGGAAAAAAAGTGTGGGTTGAACCAAAAGAGAAAGAGGGAAAAAGAAAAGCATAGGAAGTTGGTCAACAATGAAACTTTAGTACATGATGGTCTTTATTTCATCTTCCAGAAGAGATGCAGTATGTGATCTTGTATAAATAACCAAGAGGACTATTGACATTTCTAGATCTGGAAATTGTCAATATATTGTAACATCACTCCACACTGCAATGCGGATGCCAACTAACAAATCACAGGCATCCTGAGCTAAACAAAGAGGGTCTGATGCCAATCCTGGTGCCAGTGGCAACCATCTTTGGCATTCTCTCTGTTCTTTCTCATGTTTTTCTCCCAGTCATTTAGAAGTGGGGAGAGAGAAAAAGGGGGAAATGTAATTTTGTTGCTCTTTCTGTTGCAAACATTACATTTCTCTTTTCTGATTTTTCTTTCATGTTTTCATTTATACTTCTTTACCTGATTTATAAAACAGACTTAGGTGAGTTATCATGTCCTTAGAAGAGAAATAAAAAGTCATCACTCGCAATATGCAGCCCTCTGACTGACTAGAGAATTATCTTTTAAAATCTGCCTTCTTTAATCAATTGCACTACAAAATGACATAACTAACCTACACTTGACAAGGAAAAATATATAAATTTTGAAAAGGGGCAAACACAAAAGCATCCTGACGTGAGTTTTTCAAAAGAAGAACCAAAAGATGCTAAGAGAAGATGATGCACTGGCAGGTAGCAGAGGATACAAGTTAGATGCACAAGATAAAATAATGAAAAGTTCTTACAATAGAGATAGTTGAACTAACAACAACAAAATAAATGTTTTATCTAAAAACATGGTCTCTAAGAGTTGCTTAAAACTTTTTGATTATCATGACTAGTGGTGCAACATGGAAGGTATTTATGTGTTTTTTCTTTTTTCAATCTATCTTTACAAATCTTTATTGTCAGTTCATCAAAATTAAGAGATCTGGCTGCCTGCCCCAGGAGTAAATGTGCATGCAGGCAGGCACACCTCAAAACCTAGCCTTCAAGCAACTTAAAATGTGAGCAGTAGTAAAGTCGTTGCAAATCTTCCCTCCCTGCACTAAAAAGTTACATGACCCACTTTTTGAAATTTTACTTCCATCCTTGACTTTCACAACACAGTTACAACACATTTATAGTCAATCCAACACATATATACAGCCCACCTTAAAGTGTCACCTCCTGGATATCTGTCAATCAAATAATTGTCATGTGTTACTGAGTTTTATTTTAGGATACATGGGACAAAAATATTATTTTCCCCTAACCTTCATTATTTGGACTGTAATTCTTAAATGCATGGAAATATTAAACACAATGTTTCATTTTTTCAGGAACAGGTAATACTTCTAAATGTGTAATGTCCAACACCATTATTTAAAATCAGACTACAAATTCTAAAATGACACTTAAGCATATCTCCAAAGCTACAAGAAAATCAAGCCAAAAAGCACAGAGTACCTAGAATTCAGAGTCAAAAAAGTAATTTTGATTTTTTTTGAATAATAAAGCTCATAGCAATGTATTAAGTCTCACATTTATATAATGAACATCAGATAACAGTCTGTCACCTGGCTATCTGCAGGCCATTTCTCTTCCCATCAGGCCAAGTTTGGAAATGACCTACCATCTGTGACAGCTCAAACTTCAGTCTACTTTTGGTATGCTGCTTTGTAAAATGATTGTTTTACTATGGATTGTTGCTAATGCAAGGACATCTATATCTTGATGCATTTATTTGAAGAAAAGAAATTCTTACCTACTTAAGGAAAATATATTAAGAAAAATAAAAATAAACATTTCATTAACTGAAGTATTCAGTAATAACATCATCTTTTTTAATTATTTAGGCAACATTTATACCACTCTCCTTATCAGGTATTTTAAATAATAGGTATGGTATGCAGTTTCTGTATTCTTTTTGAAATTTATTTTAAACCAGTGTAACCAGTCCACTTTCTATTTTTGTTCTGTAAGTAGCGCTGCGACTTTCCTCCTCGGTAAGTTTTATGAATTTACATACAAGTAAACTAACATTATTAAGTATTCCCAAGTAACTCTGGGAACATATTATAAATAATTTAAATAATAACTCAATTCTATTTAATCGACAGTGAATACTGCACAATCAAAAGTGATGATAGAAATATTAAAATTAAGTAAATCTAGGTCTACGTAAGATATATTTTTGATACTATCTATCTTAAGCATTTTGTAATAGTAAACATTAGTTCTATTTTCAGTGCAATACCACTAAATTCATAAACAAAGTTCCTCTATCTCATTAATTAAAAAGATTAATACAAAAGTTACTTAGAATGGTTTGACTATTCATAAAGTTACATTTTCAAACCAGGAAAAGATTACTAGACTAGATGCAAAAATGTAGCCTACCACAGAAAGTATAGTGTAATGAACTACATTTGTTAGACTACCCTATGTCTTTGAAAAACAGTATTATTAGATACTTGAAAACACACCTCTTTGTGGTCTTTCTTAAGTATCCAAGCCTATCCAGGTATAAAAGCCCCGTGTCTATTTACATGGCTCGCACATGGCAGTGGACATGTGAGTGAAAGCGGACACCCTACTGTACCCAGAGAGGGTGGAGGATATCTAGGGGCCTTGAGAACCATCTAACTCAAGCCAGATACTCTTGTCTACAGAGGTTTGTGTGCAGTGTTTGCCGTGCTAGAAAAAAGAACAATCTGCTCCTACCTTGCTCCTGCACGTAGTATGCCAAAAACAAATCAAGCTCCTTAACTGATACTGTGATATGATGTGGCTGGACACAAAGTGCTGGGTTTGTGCAATGTGGGGATTTCATGAGCCGCTCTCCATCGGTACTTTCCAAGGGGATGCCTTTGAACAGGATCACCATGACTAGATCCAGACGCCAGACTTTGTCTGCCTGTCGCAAGCAGTCGATTCTCCTAATCTTACCCTTCTGGTCGGGATTGGATAAGACACAGCACGGGTGCTTCTTGCCAGTCACGGTGAGCACAAAGTCCTCTCGATACTCCTGGCGAATATCTTTGCGCAGTTTGGCCAGGAGCCTGGATGCCCACTTCTGTTTGATTTCAGGCTTTTCACTGAGAAGCTCATCTTTGACTGCTCTTTCTTCATCCTTTGACATTCGCTTCTCATGCTTTTTAAAGTACTTGCGTTTTCGAGCCTGCAGGTTGAACCAAGTATAGGCAATTGCACGGACATGTGGAAGAAGTGCCTCGATGAATGGGTGAAATTCATCCTGCGAAAGACAGAGGGGTGAGGAAAAGATGTGCATAGTCAGTTTAATTTTAAAAGCTCAAAAAATAAGAAAATAAGACCACAATCCGTTTCCAATTCAGTACAAAAAGTTATACATGAAAATAACATTCTTTTCTTATTTAAAATTATCAAAATAGCAGGACAAGAAGAAAGTAAAGTATGCCCAGCTGTCCCCTTTCCACCAAAATTCACAGGTCAATTCTCCCTCCTATAAAGAAAATAAGGTTTATATTTTGTATTACACTCTGGCCCCATCCCCCTTGTTTCCAACCCAATGTCATGCATTCTACATTCTTTAAAATATATGCAACTAACTTAGGTGCTTGGCACCTAATATAATATTTCAATATTTGATTGACCAACTAACACTATGCAGTACCATTTTACAAAGAACACAGTGAGATTTTTTTTTTTTTTTTAATCGGAGCAGAGCTGTTCAGAAGGCAGGAGCGATGCCACAGTTCATTTCTCTTCTCTGTGGCACAGAAACACAAAGCATATAGATGCTCAGTGTAATGCCACACAGTTCCCGCTTTTGGAGCATGCTCTCAGCAAGAGGCTGCTGGTGGCACAAAGAGCATGCGCCATTAAACTTGATCCATTTTCTTATCAAACGTCCAACATTCCAACACTGAAACAGCACCATTCCAAGAGTGGTAACTAGAGAAACCGGTATACAGTGAGGGAAAGTGGGCAAAGGACATAGCTCGTCGTATCTGTGTCCTGAACAGAAGGTTTCCATACTTTGAGCAGTGCATTCTCTCCCCACACTACCAACGCCAGCTCCCAACACACACACACTTGCACTCTTGTGCTTTCTCACATACACTCTTGCATTTTTAAATAGAAGTTTTCAAACTTGAAAACAAAAATTACATGAATGTTCTTCCAGCAGCTTCCCTATAGAATATGCAGCCCCACAGAGTCCGTTAATTTGTTCACCGATCACATGAGTATAGCAATTATTCTAAACCTCTTAAAAATCAATCTGAGGTGAACAATGAAAAATGGCAACTTGGCACCAACTTTACATTCTTTGTGTCCCTGCATGCTGTGGTGGGGTGACACCAGGAGTGCACTGCTGGTCAGTTACTGCTTTTGTGGAATCTATACAATTCATTTGCCATGTAGATGAATTATCAGCTAGAACTGTGGGTGCATATATGCACGTGCATGTGAATTCGCAGGTACATATATTATTGAGTACCAATCTTTTGAATTAAGTAGTTTACCTTTAGGCTCCTGCATTTTTCCTGCCTGTTTCATCCAAGCCTTTTTTTAAGGGACGGGATCAGTGAGGAATGGTGGATAATCTTTACCTACAGATATTTCAAGTCACTTCCCAGTGCAGTCAGTTTCATTACTTCCTGATTTAGGTAAAACCTGTCTTATAAGCTTACGCCTATTACTGTTCAAAGAGAAAGAGCTTAACGTCCAGTGCATGCACACCGTATGTATGCAATAAGCCAAGATTTCAAGCAAATGAGAACTTCCACCACCACTTTTCTGATCATATTGACTATATTGTCAGCCCAACTACAAAATAACTCTCTCTGATTGTATCCCAAGTTAGAATTTACATACTCAGGTTAATCACCCTGAACTACGTGGAATAAATTATGTTTAACAGAAGACTAACTAATTCCATTAGGTAAATATGATGAAAGTACAACTAATGACTCTTTAACAAAGAAGGTGTCAAAAAAAATCCAATATAGATATGAATATATTTTTAAGAAGAAATTCAAAGTTTTAATGCTACAGACTGCAACATGTTAGCTGTTTGTACTTCAGATATGGAAGGAGTACATGTCCCATCCAATCAATAATGTAGTTATCAAAAGTGTTCTAACATTGCTGTAAGTGTTCCTTCACCAGAATAAGTATGAATCAAAATTTTATAACAATACAGAATGCTGATGATTACATCACAGCATGAGGCATAACCAAATGCCATAGAGGAAATCATTAAACCGATCAGTAGTTTCCAGCAGAGATTTGAACAATTCAGTTACTATGCGAGCACATTAAACTAGGCCATGGAAAGAGTTAAACCACAATCTGTTCTTTGTGTGGGAAGGCAGCCCTGCTCACAGCAACCACATCCCATGATAAGACCTCCCTATCTCCATACAGTTTCTGATGCCATGCTTTTAGCTTTCACTGTAACTACAAAAACTTTGTTTATCCCCTTTAGGAATATATGCAAAAAGAAAGCCCGCTCAAGGAAATGCGGGCTTAAATGTGCTTTGGAAACTCACTTCCTATAATCTTTTACTATGATTTATTGATATGACTAAAAAACACACATATATGCACCCATAAACTAAAACCTTGAGAATGTAAAGAGCACATGAGGTGGAGTGGGTGGGCTTTGCCTCACTCATTCTACCCTTGCCATGCTTTTAAAAATGCAATATTATTTTACAAGTATTAAGCCATGTGGTAACACGTAAGTACTTATGTCCTTAAGTACTATGTTCAGTGACATTTCATTTTCTTATAAAGACATCACAGTTTTGATCAAATTTGTTTGTTTCAATATTTGATTATAAACATAATCATGCAAGAAAGCTCAAAATTTTAATGACTTATTTTAAACAACCAAAATCCAAATTTGAAGGTTGAATTTGAAAATTCTTAGCAAATGCACACAATTTTTAAACGTTCCTTTGAGTCTGCTGTCAATGCTGCCAAATATTGTTTTAAAACATGCTTTTTTTGAGAAATAAAAGTAGCAAACTTTCTCAGGCTACCAATTTGCCTTATGATATTGTTCAGCGTTTCACTATTAATGTGAATTCAAGTGAAGCACTTATTTGACAAGGGGACATATCCTCCAAAAATGACTGTAAATTGAGGTTTGCTATAAGTCACATACATTTCTGTATTAACATGCCTAAATGTCATCTCCCAAGTGTGACTGTTTCCTAATGCTGAGTAGCACTAGAGTCTTAAAGATTATGAGTGACATGAATATGGAACATAGTAACTGTCCTGATACAAAAATGTTTTTTAAAAAGGTGATTAAGGTTTTCAAATATCCTAACTAGCAGTGGATTATTACAATAATATTAAGCAATTATAAAATTTTTTTAAAAAGCAAAACATATAAGTGATTTAAAATCAAACTGTATACAAAAGTAATATGCAACTTTGCTTTTTCAGAATTTTTAGTAAAATACATTGATGTTCAGTAATTCTCTTTTAAAACTTCCTTTAGTTGAACTAAATTGACAAAGTAAATAACAAAGTTACAAATTTCAGATATAAAAGTAAAGAGTCTTAATTCCACCAGGCATATTTATTTTTCTTCCGTTTCCATGAAAGGAATGGATAATTAGACCAACATAGAGGTAGAAGAGTAAATACTAGGTGTTCTTGGCGCATTGCTATATAACAATAAATCATGCAAAAAAATGTACCTAAAGAACTTAAAAGCAATGAAAGAAAAATATATTTAATGCCATCATGCCAATTGAGTTATATTATTAATGGTTTACATTATTTTTAAACAAATATTAAATCATATGATAGTTCTTAATTTTTCTTTTATATCTGATTTATACTGGTGTATAAATATTGGTTATTGATGTGCTGATTCTGTAGCATATCATTTTGCTAAACATATCATTTAATGGTAGGTCCTTTTTTTCCTAAACCCTAGATACATTATTCCAACAACTGAGATACTTTTAAAAGTTTATAACCAATTAAGAATGATACTCTATTTTGCAATTTACATGTCCTGAGACATGCTGTGCTACATACAGCTACTAGGCTCTTGTGATACAAAACCATTGATCTGATACAAAAGTAACACTATTAATGTGGCCTCACTTTTATAACACCTACATTACCTGCAAAGTCACATGGAGCTTAGTGAAGTGAGAATTCTTAAGCTAAAATACCTTCCCTGATATAGGCCTTGTATACATAAGCCTAGATTTATATTATTAAAATAGTGGAGGATATTAGTCATCACAAGTTATTGTTGTTAAGTATGTATCTTTGAATACTAATGTGATAGCTGAATGATTATGCTGTATATGATCCCAACATTCCATATGTCTCAATGCTGCAATATTATTTTTAACTTACACAAATTAAGATAAAACTAGTGACTTTTCAATACATATTTGGAGGAGACTAAAAATGCAATGTAATTGCTAGCAATGTTTCTGAAAAGCTGATGCTAGAAATATAGAGAAATGCACAATTACTCAGTCTTTTACAGGTGAGAATAAGTGATGCTATACTCTGTAAGTGAAAATGTTGCTTTGATTTGTTTTACTTGATCACGGTGTAAAAATTATATCAAGTTAACACAGCTTATCAGAAAGAGAGAAAAATATATCCGGTTGATGGGTAATATTAATGGTAACTTTTACAACTAGAGGCAATTCGTTATACCTGAAACAGTTTCATCATATTTATTGGCTATTATCATTCATGGTTTTTAAAATACAAATAGCTCAGCAACTCATTTTTTCCAGTTTTGTTAAATTAAAGTGCATGTTTACTTGCTGAAAATAGCCATATCTAAGTTAATCATACTCAGATGCCAAACAAAATATAAACAATAAAAAATGTGTCAGCCAAAAAGCTACAGGACTGTATCCAATCACTGAATAAGCCTTATCATTGTTTTCATCTTCATTCACAATTTATGAATGCCTCAGTCCTTTTGAATCACAATGGCTTCTAATTGTCATACAATTGAAATCTTAATTATTTGTCCATTAAAAAATGCATCATCGTGATATTAGGTATTTTTAAAATTTTAACACGCCCAAGACTGACTGACACTTGTTTAAATTATTAGTTTTTATGGCAATGTCAAAGAAAATGGTTATCAATTACCAACGGTGACACATCTTCCTAAAAGCTGAAATAAGCTGCCACATACCTTTAGAGGTTTAAAATACTGCCTCAAATAACAGTTCTGGGCTAAGATATTTTAGCTACTTTGTCAGTTGTTAGTTTCCTGGGCAGCGATGAAAACTGCCCCCAGGTAAGTCTGTTCGGTCTCGCCACTTTTCTATTTGACCGTCTGGCTTAAAGTGATACAAATCGTGTTTTTAAAAAGTATAAAACCAGTGTTTTATTTCATAACATTATTCCTAAGGTCTTAGGACAATTCTCAAAGTAGAAAAAAATGACCTTACCTTTACCAGCATTACTTAAAATGCCTTACGAGCTACGCCCAAATATCGTCAAATGAACAGGTTTCCACAAAATGAACACGTTCTAAAACTCCTTAACAATCACCAAGACCAACTAACTCGTGTCAACGTAAATATTGCCTTTGTGGTGCGGTCACTGGAAACCCCAAAGTGCAGCGGGTCACTATGGACCAGGGTTTCAGATCCCCAAATAAAGCAAAGGAATGGGTCCCCGGACCACAACCTCCGACTCGCTTCGTCGCCCGCCCACCGCCTGCAGCAGTGTCCAGCGGCGCCCACACAGACTCGAGCTACAGTCCCCTAGCCCAAGTTCACTGGCTGTTTTTAAAAGCTTAGTCCCCGTAAAGTCCTCCAAAGCCCCAGTCCACCTAAGTGCGCGAGCTGCCGAGAGGGGCTGCGGGCACCCCGGGCGGGGATGCCGCACCACAACGGGCACTTGGGGGGCCGCACTGGGCCTCGCACTTACAGATCCCGGCCCTGCCCACCCCTGGAGGCCTTGCCCGGCCCAGCGTCCGCGCTCCATGCCCAAGGCGCGGGGCTGGGCGCTCGCAGTGGCCGTGGGCGAGGGGCCGCTCTCCGGCTCCCACGCCGCCCCGCGACGCCTGCTGTAACTCCAGGCCACTTCTTCCAGGGACGGGGATGTGCGGAGGTTAACTCAAGCCGTTAATTGTCCGCAACAAAACAAAACAAAGGCATTTCGGGCCAGAGAGAAAGCTCGAGAAAGCGACCGAGACATGTACCTGAGTGAGACAGATGGGAGAATACATCATGACTTCGCCTTAAAACGCACTTTCCCGGAGATGCCCAAGAAAATCTTCAAGAAGCAAGAATTTCATCTATTCATTTTACAGTCATCTGAGCCCCGCGATGCGATCAATCAGGACGGGGCTCTGCGCTGGATCACCGCAACTTCACAACAAACCCAGTCCTCCTTAAATAGCCAAAGATTCAAGTTCACTCGGCGTGCTAGATTTCCAGGGGTGAAATCCAATCTACACTTTTAACCCTCTTGCAGTCCGAGCGCGCTGGCCGTGCTTGCCGAGGCCGCCGCCGCCGCCGGTGTTGGCTGCTTTTCGCCTGGGTTTGGGGATTTGTTTTCTATTTTGCAGTTGTTGTTGTTGTTGGGGGGTAGGGGGTGCGCGAAGGTTCGGTGTGGGTTGGATTGGGGTGGTGGTTGGTGGTAAAATGCTTTTTCAAAAAAGGCGGGGAGGGGGGTGCAGGAGGGAGGGCGGGCGGGAGCGCGGGGAGAATGTGTCACCGCGCTGGGAAAGTTCAAGGTTACAGCCCCAAGCACTGCGGCAGGATCCCGGAGTGGTGATCGCAGGCGAAACTTTGCCGCGAGCCGACCATGTGTGTGCGCGAGGGGCAGCGTGAGCGAGTGCGCGCGGGTGGCGGAGCGCGCGCGGGAGAGGGCCGGGGTGGGGGCGGGGTGGGGTGGGGGAGAAGGGAGAGGCCGGGGTGAGGGAGGGGGCGCGAGCGCTGATCTCCGGGGCGGAGGAGGCTCGCGGCGCGTGGTCCCCGGCTGCAGCCGCCGCCGCTGCCGCCCGCACCGGGTCTTCGGCGCCCGGCCGCCCGCCCGCCCACCTCGCCCCACGTCTGACCCGGCCGAGCGTGGAGGCTGCTGTTGCCGCCGCTGCCCAGAGCCCAGGGGTATCAAAACGATCTCCTGAAAAATTCCAAACGATAAATCCCGCTCGGCTCCAAACTCCTCTCTTTTCTGCTCTGAGCTCTTTTTTTTCCCTCCCTCTCTTGCTTTCTTTCGTTGCAAAACTTGGAAGTTGAAAAATTCACCGGTTCCACCCTCTGGACCCCGCTCGAGCTCTCTCCAAATCAGACTTAAGGATTGTTTTATTATTTAATTACACAATCATCGCTTTACTCCTCCTCCTGCAAACGCGCATTCCTTTTGCACCAGCCTCTCCACACCCCCCGCCCCCCACCTTCCTCCTCCTCCTCCTCCTTCTCCTTCTCTCCCCCCCACCTCTCCCTCATTTGTTAAAGGTATCCTACCGGTGCCACAGAAACATGACTTTTTTTTTCCAAAATAGCTCTTCTTTCCGCTGCCCTCCCCACACCGGCACACACATACACACCCCCGAAAACCCGCCCTAGAAGAGGTATTTCGGTGCTCGCTGCGGACTCTTTAAGCCGCGGGAACATCCGAGTGGGAGAAGCACTGAACCGGTCTGAGCCCTAGAAAGGAACGAGTGGAAAATTCCCTCACACCCAGGCCGCCCCCGGGCCGGGGCTGGGGCGCCGACACTCGCACCCGGGGCGGGCTCAGTCCGCAGAGCCTGCGGCTGCAGGGAAGAAGGGGAAGCGGAGCAGGCGGGGGCCTGAGCGAACTTGGGCCCAAGTAGTTGGGGCGCGCCGGCGCGGACCTGGGGGCCGCGGCGCCCAGCCCCCGACGGCCCCGCCTGGAGTCCGGGTTCGCGGGTAGGGAGGGGGTGCGGGGTCGTCCCGGGTCTCCCCACCACGGGCCTGCGCCCGAGGCAGTCGCGGCGTGCGGCGCTTCGCCGCGGTTTGCCGCCCTCTTCGGGGGTGCCCCGTGCACGTGGCCTCACTCTGAGCGGGAGGACCCGGCCGAGCCGCCGCCGCCTCCTGCTCCCTCCTCCTCCTCCCAGCACCAGGCTTCGCTCTCCTCCTCCTCCTCCTGCAGTCCCGCTGGCTGGCTCCCAATCCCCACCCCCCGGGGCCCGGGGCGCCGGCGGAAAGCGTCTCCCTACCCGCCCGGGTGCAAGCGGGGCGGGGCCGCGGCGCGCCCGGAGCTGCGGGGCGGGCGGGCGGGCGGGCCGGCGGACGCGCGCGCGCGCGCGCGCAGGGTGCGTCTGCCGCTGCAGCCCTCCAGAGGCGGCCGGCCCGGAGCCGCTCGGCGCCCGCGCCGGCTCCCCACCGCGGCGCTGCCCCGCCCCCACCCCGCCGCCAGTGCAGGCTCCGAGTGAATGAACTTGATTCCGGGGATTTTGAAGGAGGCGGTTCGCCTTGCACCCTTTCTGCAACCCCCCCACACACACACACACACATACACACACCGCCCCCCCAAATCCGGTTTTCTGCTTGGGGTGGATGGGGAAGAGGTGGAAGCAAAGGCCGCCCAGACAATGGAGGGAGGAAAAGTGAGCGCCTGGGGCTCCCAGTCTACCTAGCTGGGGGCTGCGTGGGCGCTGGGGCTACCGGGTCCTCGCGGGTCCATCCCCAGGGCGGGGCCGCCCCGCTTCCACGGGTACTGCTGGGGCGTTTTGAGGCTCGCCCCCAATTGCCCTGTCCTTTTTCCACCGCTTCCCAGCTCTTGATTTTGTCCCCTCAACTTTAGCCCCTCACACTCCCTCTGATTTCTGCCCACCGTCCCCTCTTCCTTCCCCCAGCGGACCTGGAGGAACCAGTGACTTTTTCCTTCACCAAGGGGGAGTTATCCACATCAAGCATTTCACAACGACACATCAAGAAAAGTAGGCAGGTTCAAGTCAACCATGAAATGGTCACTTTTTAACCCCGTCCTGTCCTCATTAGGGAAATGCTCAAACACAGTCCGTTTTCAAAGAGCGCTCTTAATGAGGCGAGCTTGCCAAGTTTACCAGCTGCAGCCCCCGAAAACCCAGAGCCCAAAGAAGAAAGGCGCTGGGGGGTGGGGAGTTCGGGAGGCCGGGGAGGAGGTGCTGCTGGGACTGGGGAAACAGGTAAAGTCGAGGAAATCGCGCGGACCCCTGCGAGTTAACCCTTTCGGCCACACGCTCTGGGAGCGGCCTCCCTGCGGTCCCCGCCCCTGCCCCTGCCCCGGCAAATCCTGGAGTCAGCGTTCTGACAACGTTAGTTTCCTTTGTGCGGGTCATTTCTTCTTTTTGAAAAGCTGGGATAAAGTTGGCAGTCTTTATGGATGAAAGAAATGAGGTGACAGGTTAATCCAGCAAATACTCATTTATCTCAGAAATTTTAGGCAACCTCATCTTACACACACACAAACCACCAGCACGAAAGCATCACTTTGTATTGCACATTACACTGCATCCCTTTTCTCACCCTCACTAGATTCTGAGGGGAGGAGGCGGGGAAGCTCTACTGATAATACCAGCTTTAACTACTGGAGTTTCCCTTTGAACAAATATTCAATTTAACTGGAGTTAATTTACCATAAAAGACATTCCCCTTGGCAGGAATGCACTAATGTCCTTGAACACACCTCTTTGAATGCCTGGACTCTCACAGAAGCCATTATTTCGGGGTCTCTTTAAAAATCGAGCGCCCATCTCTCCTTCTCTCCCTCCCTCCCTTCATCCCTCCCTCCTCACCACACCACCCCCAGTGAAATCCTGGCACCCAGAGAGCACTCCTTTCAGCCTGAGAGCCCAGAACCAGCCGTTGTCCCCTGGCAAAAAGAGGCCCAGTGCTGAGCCCTGGGCAAGTGTCTCCCGAAATCGCCACCCCTCCTCCCTTTATTAGTTTCCCTTCCCAACAGAAACCATCTCCTTCTGCCACCAAAACTAGGTTGCATCCAAAAGTTTTTCACAAGCTCAAAAAAGAAAGAGGAAAAATTGACAAGTATTACACAGAAGAGCCCACAAAAGCTTCAGCAGCACCAGGGGCGAAGAAGCAGCGTCAGACCCAGGTAAGTCCCCAGAGAAGTGAAGATGTCTGGGGCCTCCCAGGCCCATCACTTAGGGGTTCAAATCTCTTTCCATTGCCCCACGTTTAAGGGTGCTTATGGCTGGTTGCACTTTGATGACCATGGAGGATGCTTGATAGTTTTTGCTTTTGATTTGTCTCCCAGAAAAAAGAAAATGAGATGGGAGTATGGTGAGGCGAGGAAAACCAAAAAGGAATGAAGAGTGAGCAACAGAGACTTCCTGAAAAAGAAGGTTTATGGGGGTGCTCAGTTTCTATGGCTTTGACTGTCTTCTCAGGCCTTGCAGCTATGTGGAGAATGGCTGACACCCCCCAAAACACTGCTGCTTGTCCAGCCAATGCCAAGGTCATTGCAGGCCTTCCCTGAAAGAACTCTAGGGAAGGGAATCCTTTGGAAAGAGGGGCTGGTGGATTTGGTTGCATGGGACACCCGGCTTCTCTTAGCACAGCGCTTGTCCACCACCTTTGGTTTGAAAATCTCAATCTTTTAAATCTGAGGTAGAAGGAGGAACTGAGAAAGTGCATGTATTGTATTCACTTTCCCTTTTTTGTAGCACGTCTGTGTCATGGTATTAAGAGTGGAAATATCTCTGAAAAGCTTCTGATAGTATCAAAGTGAGCCAAACACTTCTCAAACTTTGGTACTTACCACTCCTAAACTCCATCTCTCCCTCCTACACTGAGAGGGTTAAAAGCACTGGTGTGACAGGCCACTTTCATTCACCCCAAAACCTGGCTAAGGAGGTAAAGTGAATGATTCTCTCAGCAACAGGAAACTCTGTTATTTCATTATTCTTAAAGATCTCCTCACTAGATCTCCTTGCTACCTTATAAGGGGGGGAAAAAAAGTTTCCTTTCTAACTAACAGAAAGTTTATTGATTTCTAAATAGAATGCCAATGCTTCAGCTCACTGGATTTTTCAAAACCCAGTTGTATATTTGAAATAAGCAATGCTACCACATTTGAGCCTTTCACTACAGATCTCCAGAGAGGAGCTTGACATCTCAAGTATCTAATATTGTTTTTCTTTTAACCATTTCCTTCCTAAAGAAACTGCAGCGACAGGTTGCAAATCCTGGGCAGTTTCATGAAAGATTTCTTGGAGCTTAACAAAGCTGTCATTTCCAATACACCCGATGACTTTTTTTTTTTAGCTCTTGCATGTGATTTGCAAGAAGGTTCAACAGTTCCACACACCCTGGCTGCATCGCCAATATCAATATTTAAAAACTAAATACGAAAGAGACAGATGACCTCCTGACCCCAGAAAGCAGGCCTGCAAAACTGCAAGTATCTACTGCACCATGCCCAGGGATCTTTCCTTTTTCCAAATGAACCATAAAAATCATACATGTGTACTCTGGAAAACACAAATTTATATCCACAAGGAGAAACACCAAAAATCCACTCATAAATGCAGATATAAACAACCAACAAGTATTGAAAGTGCCTGTACTTGATGAGAATTGCAAAATCAATTTTACCAGCTCAGGGAATCAAATTACTCAGCTCTTAAACTACTCCTGAGTACTACTACTACTGTCTACTACTCTTAAACAAAAAACAAAATCATACCCAGCCTTTAAAGTACTACTGTCAAATTAGGGAAGTAATTTTTTCCCCACCAGAGAATTCACAACTGGTTAGTTTCCCCACCCCCATTGCTAGCCCTTTGCCTTTCACTGAAATGAATAAATAAATATTCCTGGACCTTTTTCTCCTCCTCTGGGAACTGTTTAGTGTCCCCTGAGGACAAAAGTAAATGAGAAAAATGACGTTGTTAATAATATCACTTCTGAAATGCCTCTACTCCACTGTTTTTAAAAAAAAAAAAAAAGTGTCCCACTAAGTGTGTCTATATTTCTAGCATATTTACAAGTTATAATACAGTTCTGACTGGGCCAGATTCCTCCATTAAGGTTAGCTGGTTTTCACTTCTCAACAGAGATGAGGCCAGTTCATCAACAGAGATTCCCAACATTGGAAGACATTTGCTCCACAGATTACAGAGTCAGCAGTTGCCCTGTACTTTTGCACGATGTATTTTAAACTTTGAAAATAGAGGTAATAGTTGCCTCGCTTCATCCACAATGTTAACAAAGGTTCCATATACTCTCTCACACAATGTCTCTTGTCTGCTGATATTGAGAGTTGCAGTTACTGCTCTTTTTCAAAACAGCTGACCTATACAGTAAAACTATATGATCATTTTATTTCTACATGTAAACTGGCTTCTATTACCCATATACACATGCCTTGTAACACAGGAAAACAGATGGGTTTTTAAGACAGGTATAGAAAGCTCTGTCCAAAATGGCTAAGTAGTCTTTACATTCTGTATTAAGTATAAAAAGTGCATAGCAGAACAACTCAAACTTTCTGCACCCCTTTCTCTCATTTCTTCTTTAAAAACTGCATAACAATGCATAAACAACAGAATTTCAAAATCAAAACAATGCATAACAACAGAATTGTGCATTTTAATCTTCAAATTAAAATTTAAGAAACAATTACATAATTACAATGAAAAAATACAAACAATTGGGCCTAAACAAAATATATGTTCAGTAAACTTTATCTCTGAATGTATCTGAAATTTTAACTATACAAGCCAATGAATCTCAAAGCGGTAATATCAAATTGTGTAATGTCAAAAACTCCAAAAACAAAGTTACAGATGTTCGTGACATCATATTCACTCAAAATTATGCTGCTGTTCAGTCTGACCATATTAAAATTAAATGGATGCCTCTGTCTGCTAAAGAGTAAAAATTTATTTTGGACCTCAAACAATGAAACTGTCACCATTTATTATATGGAACACTCAGCTAATCAATTTCCTATTAAAATAGCTTTCAACAATACTTGGCTTTAAAATTCATCAGGGCCAGTAAAAACGCTTTCCCAGTGCACAAGAATGCAGTCCCAACCACCGATGATAATTACCGTTCTAATAATTTTATTGCCCAAGTACTTTTTCCTGTGTTCCTCATCACTTAGGCAGGAATCTGTAGTATATTGCATCAGTGAGTTGGAGTGCTTGACCTTTGCCCACATATGATTTAATAGGGACTTTTCAGCGCTAGAGCTTTCTCCATCTCTCATACCATTAAATGAAAACATCAAACCTCAAATGTAAAACTGGAAACCACAGCGTTTTGTGTTTCACAAACTCTTCGCAGTTTTTACTTAGGATGCTTAAAGGTCAGTTTCTTTGACTCACAATGCTTTTCTTCATATCGTAAATGCACTGGAAAGTCACACTAATTCTGATTTTGATTAAATCTTGAACTCCTCAGTCATATACACACATACACTCTGCTTATTTACACGTGCATTCTTTTCTAACCACATAAGCATGCGTATGTTACTTTCTAGACTTATTCCATTTTAGGGCTGATTTAAATGTCTGTTCAAGTGTGGGATCAAAAGTTAACTTTTTCCCACCTATTGGAAGTTAAAGTTACAAGGATGGTGCTATAAGATCCATTCAAAGAAAGTCAGAGTTAATCTTGTGTATTTTGGCGCCTTTTCCCTGCCAGCTACTGTAGTGGGGGGGCGGGGGGGAATACTTGGAGATCTTGTCTGTCCCGTCTCAAGTTCAATGGCAGTTCTTCCAACCCGAGCAGAAGATGGCCATGTTCACAGCCCTAATAATAATTCTGATCACGCCACTTCAGCATCTTGTGTCAAAGTCGAAACTGGCTTCCCCGCCCCCTTCAACCTGAAAGCTGCCAAGTCCTCACACACTTCACATTCAACCACAACTTAATGGATGGGATATTGTGCATTAAAATGTGTCCCAGACGTATTGGCGAAAAGAGGACACGGGGAACGAGAGATAGAGACACACACAGACTTAGGCAGAGGAAAAAAATCTGCAGCAAAAATAGCGGGGTTGCAGGGGGAAGTATTAACAGGAGTGGAAAGAAATCCATCATAATCTGTTGTAAAAAGTTGGTGGGGGGTGCGGAAGAAAGGCTAACAATACGATGCCACAAATTCAGGGATGAGGGATGGGAATTACGACTAAACTTTAGAATGAATACTGATTTTAAACATTCCAACACGCCAATCAGAGTTAAATAGTACTTCGTTCACTTAAAAATGTGTTTTTAAATGAGAATATCTGTGAATTAAAATGGAGAAAATAATGCTTCAAGAGGAGAGATGGCCTACAAGGTAGAACTAAAGTACCATTTGAACAGTAATGTTTTTCCACCACTGAGGGGAGAGGGGGATAAAGTAGAGAGTTAAAGCAGAAAAAAATGCTAGATTCTGCACCGTTTGGACTCATAATGTTACTCACTGATTTCCACCATAAGAGTGTGTCAGATGTACTAAAGTTGCCAACGCTAAATAATAAGAATACATATTTGCAAATTAGTTCTGCAAATGCAGCACTATAGCTCACAACCTGTAAAGCAGAAATGACATTTAGGAAAGGGGTAAAACAGCCACTTTGCAATCCACAAACAGGAAAAGAAAAACTGTGCCAGGGGTAGGAGGGGGTGCAAGGAACGAATAAAAGAAGCAAACAAAACCCATCATTTCAAAGCCACATACCATCGCACTGTATTGCATTAAATAAAAGAGATCTTGAGTCTGTAACAGAACCCTGGGCCGCTGACTTGACGTGTCTCAGGTACAGATTTGTGGATTTTCTCAGGGGTTGTTTTGGTGTCGCTTTTTGTTTAGTTTAAAAAAAAAAAAAAAAAAAAGCAAATCCGGGAGTAGTCTTATATATTTTTTAATTGTAATTTCTGCACTGCCACAATTCTTGACCCGAGAAGAAAAGGCGGTCAAAGTCAAGTTTAAAAGCAGGCAGCCCTTCGGTCTGTCTGGATTTCCAGCTTTCTTTCCTCTCCCTTGCAGAAGGCTGTTTCTCGTGGTTGACTTGAACGCCGTCCAGGATGGTGTGTGTGTGTCCGCCCGCGTGTGCGTGTGTGCATGTGTGTGTGTGTTTGGTGGGTTTTATTGTTGTTTTAGCGAGGCTGCTCCAGGAGTGGAGGCTGCGCCGGTCAGATGCAGCCGGCACGGCCCCGGGGTCGCGCGATCGCCCCTTCCCCGCCCTCGGATTGGCCTGGCCCGCGGCGGGGCTGCCCCGGAACCGCCACCCAGCAGCGCACCCTTCCGTGCCCGGCCCGCGCTCCTCCTGCAGTCGCCTCTCTGGCTTTCTCTTTCTCCGGCTCGCGGCCCGCCCCGCCCCGCCCCGCCCCACCCCACCCCGGCCGGCCTGGGCGCGCGGGAAGCGCGGCTCTTCGCTTCCGCCTGGCGGCGGGAAGGAAACCGAAAGGAGGAGCCGGGGGCGGGCGCGCCGCGATGCATATTCATCAGGGCGCCCGGGGCCGGGGAGGCGGGAGCGGGCCCGAGTGGGTGTGGCGGCCTGCGCCGCGCGGCGCCCCTCGAGAGCGTTGGGGGGTGCGTGGGTGGTCGTGGGGGTCTGGTCTTTGTGCGGCCGCGTGGGGCCGGAGAGCGGCGAGGGCGTGACCGTCTCGGGGGCTCCTGCCCGGGCTCCCGGCGCCTTTGTGCTCCCGGACTGTGTGTCTGCGGCGCGCCGCGGGCGTGGGGCCCCTCGCGGGCCTTCTGGAGCAGGAACCCGGCCGAAAACGCCGCGCAAAGACTCTAAAACAACAATAATGATAAAGAGTAAGGAATTGCTGTTACTTCCTCACTTCCCGCCACGTTGCTGGCTTTAACTTCTCCAGGCCACTTTTGTTTCCGTGTAAGGACTCCCGAAATATTCCTGGCTGTGCAGCGTTATCATTAAAGCAAAAAGACCAAAAAGAGCGCACTTTGACTTATAGGTAGTCACGCGAATATCAAAAAAATAGATCAGTAATTTAGAAGTGGGTGAAACAACCAACACCAAAGAGATACACAACCCCGGAGTTCCCAGAAGTAAACACTCTAGAGGAGGTTGGATAGTGAGTTAATGTTCATAAAGAAAGCAGTTTTGATCAGCATTTTGGAAACAAATATATGTGGGGGGATTTTTTTTTTCTTAGTTTTTGAGTAATCCAATTCTCTTCATGTTAAGTATCTGTAGTTAAGTGGGGAAATAATGTTTAACAGTTGAAGTTGTTATGCAAGTATTAAAAGTAAAAATATAACACTAGCCCTAACATTTACTTAGTAGTAACCCACATACATTTAGAAAAGACTTTATTACAGTGATCCTGACTAATTATGTAATTGCACAACAGACTACAATAGTTTCAGATATTCTCTAAAACCCTGTTGAATTATGTGATTACCAGTGAGACTAGAATAGCTACCGATGAATTATTCTTATCTCTCTACTAAATGTGAGCACGTCAGTATTTTAATCCCAATTATGTTTACCCTCAAAGTCTTAGAGAACTTAAACAACATAGTTCAGGTTCATACCTCCTGCGACACAGTATTTTTAAAAAAAGACATGGCCTCATTACAAAAAAAAGGTTTTTCCCCCTTATATATATACACACATCATGCGTATGTTTGCCTGTGTATGAATAATATACATAGCTATTTTCAGTGATAATAAGTGCAAAACTAAAAGTGAGATTGCCCAATTAGACCTTAGAAAATGCCCAACTTTAAAATAATTTGTTTAACTGCAAGTTTAACAGTTCCCAATTTCCCCTCCAAAAAAATTAGCACAGTATATATCTATGTAGCTATACAGCTTGGAGAAGGGGAATGAATGGACTGGGAGGGAGGGGATACACACATGTATCTATCTCTATACTCAGCTGTAACTTCCGGAGGAAAATTAATTTTTAATGTCTATCTTGCTCCAAGTTGTTTTAACCACTCAGCTAGTATATCTATAACTCAGTCTCCCCACTCAGGTCAAGTGGGTGACAAAACAGATCTGTTTTCATTCTAGGATTTCCAAATAGTAGTTTCATGGTCAAGTAAATCACATTTAGTACTGAGGAAACAAATATAAAATATAAAGATTCAATGCAGCTAAATAAAAAATGTAGAGTGAGAGGATAACACTTGACCAACCGAAGAATGATGGATATAGAAATAAGTAACACTTACATGGGCAGTGTTATCAAATACTAAAACTTTTATGTAAGTGTGCAACAGAGAGTCTTCTCTCTTATTATTTGAAGTCCGCAGCAGAATTACCAATCCATCCCAACATCATTTCATGCAAAGGAGAAAGGACATTATGGAGAGAATCTAGATTTGTTTAGGAAATATTTTGAGACACAAAATAGGAAAAGGAACAGGGAAAGAAAGAGAAAAGTATTCCATTCTCATGATGACTTGGAGGAATCTAGAGTTTGTGTCACCTGTCAGAGAATTTCTATCTAAGCATATTATTTAGTCATAAAATGTACTATTGTGTGTCATGTTCAGGCTTTCATAGATTATCTTTTTTTATTTGCATGTCGTTCGTTTCTTTTGACATGCGAAGCTTATAATAATACTTATTCCTATATCCATAATTCTTCTGTTGGTCAAATATGTACACCTATCATCATTAGATGATACCTAAGGTTTATAAAATAAGGAGACTGATTTTCAAGCATGTCTTATAGAAATTGGTCTTGCTAATTTTTAGTCACCTCAACGTGTTGTTGCTTCTGAATTTTTTAATTGGTAAATAGTTATGGTCTTTTCATCTACGTCGCCTGATTTTCTGGTTTTCATATTTTGCAATGTAAATAAATATGCAAAAAATGAGAAGTGTTTTAAAATAGATGCTCCTTTTTAAATGAAAATTATCTTGGTCGAAAGCATTTCTAAGAATATAATTAAGGTCCAGTATCTTTTTATATTAATCTTTTGTTATAAATTATAACTAATTATTCATTTTTTTTAAATAAGCACTGTCCAACACTAGTTAAGCATTTTGGGCCTCTGGCACTGAAGTGATTCCAATGTTTTTAAATGTCATTTTTTTCTGCCTTAAGTTGCAGGCACAATTCATTCCATGGAACTTACCAGAAGCTTCACAAGTACACTTGCACTTAAGATTTTTCTGGTTCTTCCTAAAGCCAATTAACTGGTAATGCAGTTTCTGTATGTTTTCTTCAAATTAAGAATTTTAAAAATGTACTAGCAACATCTGTGTGTATTTATCTTTGAGAATAATCACTATATAATTATTTCTAAAAGGCCTGCATTATTACAATGCTTTATATCATAATTGAAGTAATTCTTCTACCCCATCTAAACCAGTAATTTTCAGTCATTACCCCAAAGGTGTTTATTTTGTCTTACTTTTCTATTTCTCAAAAATATAGAAAGTGTGTTTTAATTTCTATGATTTTTATATTATTAAAGGGTACACACTGATTTATTAGATTTTTATATTTAATCCATTATTATACCAGAATTTGTAGAAATTTAATGTATGTAATAAAGATAGTGGCATATTTAGGATGTAATACTAAATAAAACATATACTATCTTTTAAAACAATTAGATGATATTGAAAAATAATATTTTTAGAATTTAAAAAATACATATTTTTGAATATGAACATATAAACACTTCTTTTAAAACAATTGGATAACTATTTTTAGAATTTAAAAATGAATATTGTATTTTTTAACATAAATTTGGAAAGATCCATATTTCTTATTGCCTCCAATAGTTTTAAATATTTTCTAATTATATAAAAACAGGGAAGCTTAAATTAGGACATTTATAAAGTGCCAAATGTTGATGTTTTGTCAGATTTCAATAGATGAGAGCTGTCCCTGCACTACTTTCATTAAGGAGAGGACAGTGCATGTCTAGTGTATTGTCCTATAAGAGGAAAACCCAGGCATAAATAACAAATCATGGTAATAATTTGTATTTTTCGTTGGTTGTAACAGTCTTTCACTGTAAATCCTTATGCTTCTTATTTAGATATTGATGGTAAAAACAAATGCAATATAATTCCTACAAGACATAGTCGCCCATCATAAAGAATTATGTTTGTGGAAAAGACTTCAAGAAATTACAAGATAGGCATCTGCAGTGGAGTTGAAACACCACACTGCCCAGGACAGACACACTGGGTCATTTTCTAACCATTGAGAGTATGGGTACAAAAATAAATATACACATGCAGTGTTCCTTCTTTCACTAACTACATGCTGCACCTGTGCACACACAGATCTGATGACATCTGCTAACATAATAAATCTCAAGTGGTTTGTGGTGTCATCAAAAACCTGAGATGGTGGTATGGCTCATAGCCTTACCAACCCTAGGCTATAGCCTTGTTAAATTTCACAGGCTAAATAGAGACAGACTCAGACTTATTCCATGCACCAACCAGAGGTTTTCAAGAGCAGGTTAAAGTGGTTTACAGGAAAAAAAAAAAAAAAAAAAAAAAAAGCCTGCAGTTATGACTCAATGTGTGAAAAATCTGCTCTCTGATTCAACAGTGGTAAATCCAGGATGCCGTCTAGCTTCAAAAAATAATGTTTATTGCAATTGTTATGAATTCTGAATTTGAAGTATCAACCATTTCTTAGCCTACTTATGTTTTTAAGACTTATAAAAATACTATGAGCAATTAATCTTCCTATCTTGCTTACTCACACTTTTGTGTAACTTTAGAATTTCAACCATCAAAATGCCCTTAAAAAGAAAACAATAAATTGGAATCAGTTTCAGCTATAATGATTAAATTGAGCATAAAAAAGCAAGTGTTTTCTGAAAAAATCTTCAGGATATTTTATGCCATATGTAAGGTTTCTGAAACAACAGAATTACTAAGGTATTTTTTTTTAACCATTTTCAAAAAACAGAGGCATCTGGCAATCCAGAAATTAGTGAGGCAACAGGATGCACGAAAGCGCTAGACAGTCTACTGATCCTTCAGTATAGTCCTGGCAAAAGACCATCCTGCCTTTTGCTCAGTAGGTCCACGTTCAAAAGAAAGTCAATGTTAATTCCCCTGGATTCAAATCCTGTGGCCAAATGTCCCCAGTGTCACAGATTCCTGTTGGCATATCTAGAACATGTTGATATCATTTCAAGTTGCCTGTTACTTAAAGAAGATCAATAACTATATTTTGTGTCTGTATTCCATAAGTAAGAAATTGTAGGTGCAGCCCAGGGAGTAGAGGAGGAATTCATTCCTACTACAAACACACATTGCATGCTTAGCATGGGTCTGGACCTTGGGCTGGGTGCTGCCATAAAGGATAGATAGGTTTTTGAGGATCTCCGCATTCATGATATGAAGGCCTTCTCCTTTGTGCTAATATTTTCCTCCAAATTTGTTTAGAAAAGAGTAGGCTTCCCATGGGGTGTTTTGAAAACCTTCAAATAAACACTAAATAACAACCTGTGGTTTTCTGCTCACTGTGCAGGCAGCTGATGTGGGCTTGTAGAATGAAAATAGTGTTAATACAGAAACCAAAGAAAAATGTAATTAAGGATGATAAGTCAGCTGCCCTTCCCGTCCCACTTCATCCACTAAAACAAAAGAAACCAAACAAAACCCTCCTATGATATATTCAAAAGCCAAACTAACAAAGTTGGGAAAATTTTGATGCCATTATGGTTCATGATGTGAGAAATATTTTGTAAACAGAAGAAGAGAGAAAGGAGCAGTGGTAGATGGAAAAATTCAGGCACATAGAATTTACCTAACATGCAACCAGTACTGCCTTCTTTTACCAACTTTTTATTCAGGATGATTGACAAGCAAATACAGAGGTCAGAATAGAAATACAAGTTTCGAGAACACACCTAACGTCACTGCCTCTCCCTTTTTCTCTTCATATCTGGCACCATCTGAATTGCTCCCCACCTTTTTTTTCTTTTGTGATAAGGTCTTGCTCTGTCACCCAGCCTAGAGTGCAGTGGTGCTATCAGGGCTCACTATATCCTTGACCTCCAGACCCAAGGGATCCTCCCACCTCAGCCTCCTGAGTAACTGGGACCACAGGTGTGCACCACCATGCCTGGCTAATTTTTTATATTTTTTTGTAGAGATGGGATGTCACCCTGTTGCCTAGTCTGGTTTCAAACTCCTGGGCTCAAGTGATCTTCCTGTCTCGGTCTCCCAAAGTGCTAGGATTATAGGCATGAGCCATGGCATGGAGCCCTGAGCTGCCCTCAACATATATATATATATATATTTTTACCATTATCTCTAATTTTTTTTGGTTATGTGAACAATAGTAGAGGTACTTTAAATGAACAATTAGCAAGATAAAAAAGATAGCCACCCACAATCCCATCACCTAAAAAATTTGTTTCATGTGCATATATTTTGATCTCCTATCTGCTTATATATTATATATATATGATTGCATAGTTATAATCTTTAAATGAATATAATTTCATTTTAAAATTTTTCCACTTAATTTTCTATTTGCATTGTCGATATTAGTGAATGGTCACAAAATTGTGAAATTAGTGACAAATGGTCACAGAATTGTAAAGTTGTTAGAACTAAAAGAGACTTTTGAGACCTGCAGATAAGAGATTAAGAAACAAAAGTGGAACCATCTTTTGTTTTTTCCCTCCTAAATTTGTAATGTTGATATTGACTGTTAACATTTAAAATTTGGTATATTTTGTTGAAATATCTAGATGTTTTGCTTTTTGTGAACAAGTGGAAGGTGAGACTTTTTGGGCGAGTGTTGCGCACATAACACCAATAGTTTGGAGTGGAGTAGCAACTGCCCCCTTCAGCTGGGGCTTGGTCTCCACAGTCCCCTTTTGCCCCTTCTTGTATCATACTGGCCTGCTTTCCTCACTTAGATTTCTGACTTGCTTTCTATACCCCTAAGTGTACAGTTCTTGATCTAGATCAAATGCTCTTCTTACAGATGAAAAACAAAGTTCAGAGAGGTAAAGTGACTTACTTATGACTGCTAAGCTAGTTAGTTGCAATGCCAGCATCCTAAAAGACACCTCCTGACTCCAAACAAGCTCTCTTTGTATTAATGTTTTTTTCAGAGCATGTGGGGAAGGGGCTTCTGTGTGCCAATATGCACAGCGTCACCATAACTACTGTGACCACAAGCTCCTTTATAGACTGAAACGTCCTAGGATAGCCACTCATCACCTTTTATGCTCCAGGTCATAATTAACATTTGATGTCCGCATGCCAAACGCCTGACCCCCCTGCAAATCCTGGGCCCACTCACAGTGACTCCTGGTCTTTCTCTTTTTCTTTTTCTTTTTTTTCTTTTTTTTTGAGATGGAGGCTGGAATGCAGTGGCGCTATCTCGGCTCAGTGTAACCTCTGCCTCCCGGGTTCAAGCAATTCTTCTGCCTCAACCCCCCAAGTAGCCGGGACTACAAGTGCGTACCACCATGCCTGGCCAATTTTTGTATTTTTAGTAGAGATGGAGTTTCACCACATTGGCCAGGCTAGTCTCGAACTCCTGACCTCGTGATCTGCCCGCCTCGGCCTCCCAAAGTGCTGGGATTTTAGGCATGAGCCACCGGGCCCAGCCGTCTTTCTCTTATTACCCAGTAACAGGCCGGGCGCAGTGGCTCACGCCTGTAATCCCAACACTTTGGGAGGCCAAAGTGGGTGGATCACAAGGTCAGGAGATCAAGACCATCCTGGCTAACATGGTAAAACCCCGTCTCTACTAAAAATACAAAAAATTAGCTGGGCATGGGTCGTGGCATGGGCCTGTAGTCCCAGCTACTCGGGAAGCTGAGGCAGGAGAATCACTCGAACCCAGGAGGTGGAGGTTGAAATAAGCCGAGATCGCACCACTGTGCTCCAGCCTGGGCGACAGAGCAAGTCTCTGTCTCAAAAAACGAAACAAACAAAAAAAGAAACAAAACAAAATTAAAACAAAAAACAGTAACAGAATGCAAGTGAGGGAGGATGATCACTTTATGGGGATAACATCAAATCTGCTCTAATTGATAAAGGAAGTACCTAACTAAAAAGTTAAATACTTTATAATATTCTTATCTGACATACCTCAAAGAAATGTGATCACGTGCTAATACCCTAGTAGATAACCATCATCCTAAAAAATATAAAGATTCCATCTCTGTACAGAGACCATATTTTCCGATCACTAAATCAGAACACATGATGCAACCAAGAACTGTTTTTAAAAATGATTTTAAGATTTTGAAAAGTTTTGCAAAAAGTTGTTTTAAAGGAATAGTTTTTAAGTATGTTTTAATAAATCCATTCTATGAAAATAACAAATGTATACCATCTATGATGATCCACGTCTGTTGTACAATTCTTAGAAATTTGCCTAGAAAATGGGATTTGGTGACAATCACTGCCATTTTATCATCATAAGCATCCTGTGTAGTTTGTACTTGCAGTGCTTTGTTTTTTTAGACAGAACACCCACTCTCTAGGTTTTGCTCCCAAATGGAGATAGACCTAAGGATGTACATAGAGTGCCACAAAGTCAACACAGTGAATAATAGAGAAGCTCGTACATTATGTACACGTTGAGTCTACAGTTACTCTCTTGGTGGGTGAAGAAGAGGTCCATATGCAGTCAGTCTCCAGGCTCATTCATAGATGTGATCTTAATGGCCCTTATTCTAATGAAAGCACCCTGTTAATTCGGCAGCTCAGGCTATCTACTTCATACATAGGAGTCCAGCCCTTCTGTACTGAGTTTCCCCGAGGTCTAGATATGCAAGCTTTTTGGAGGGCATTTTAAGTGACTACCTACAAGCTGGATCTTCTCTTCTGTGACCAATTTAGGCCAATGGCAGCACCTTAATTAAGCAAGACCTCCCGGGGGCAATGGTTTCTCCCAACTTTAGATTAAAAGTAATATCAAGGCAAGTGATACCATTTACTGAGGTCTCACTATGCTTCCGCTCTGTGCTCAGTACTGTATGTCATCTAAGCTCTTTTAAAGATGGGGAACTGGAGGTTCGGAAAGACTGAGTAACCAATTGAAGGTCAGATTGTTCATGATCCAGGTCATTCTAATTCCCAAGCCCGTGGCCATAGCTTAATAGTTTATGCAGCAAGGACATGAAACTACTAAATGAGTGGGGCCCAGTCACAGGACTTGCCTTGGAGGCTTTCCACTATGCCTCAAAGCATTTTTATCACTCTTCTTTTGAAATTGCCTTTAAAACCCCGGGCACATTCTTTTAAATATTATCAATGGGGTAGATCTTCCTCCTTTGAATGTGGATTTAAGTTTTGGATATAGCCAGGATTCATTCAATACCCTGTGGGGATTAAAGAACTTATCAAGCTGGGTAAACCAGTTTGGGTTGAAAACGAGGCACGACAATGTAAAAAGGTTATATTCATTCTCCAGTATGTTCTGAAAGTAATGGAATATAGGCTTTCAACTTGGACCTGGAGGCATTGACTTTTTGGGTTCAAATCCTGACTTAGCCACCAGAAGGCTATGTGACTCTGGACAAGGCAGGTAATGATTCTTAACCACGGTTCCCCTACCTTCAAAAATCATGCCTGCTTCAGTGTGGTTGTTTGGGGATCAAAATTTTTCATTTGTCAAAATATGTAGGACCGTTTCTGAAACATAGTCCTTTCTCAATAAATATTTTCTGAATCTATCAGATTATTACTTTTCTCTGTCCTTGTTCTTCAAATAGGGTGAGAGATGATAAATAACAATAGATATGACTGCAAGCCTCTCTGAGTGCCGCTAGGCCTGTGATAGCATTTATTTGCAATTATAGTTTAAAAACCAAGAGGAAGCCAGGCGCGGGCGCAGTGGCTCATGCCTGTAATCCCAGCACTCTGGGAAACGAGGCAGGTGGGTCACTTGAAGTCTGGAATTAGAGACCAGCCTGGTCAACATGGTGAAACCCTGTCTCTACTAAAAATACAAACTAGCTGGGTGTGGTGGCGGGCGCCTGTAGTCCCAGCTACTCGGGAGGCTGAAGCAGGAGAATCACTTGAACCTGGAAGGCAGAGGTTGCAGTGAGCGGAGTTTGCACCACTGCACTCCAGACTGGGCAAAAGAGCGAGACTCCATCAAAAAAAAAAAAAAAAACCACATACAGACACACACACACAGAGAAATCTCCCTAGCTCCCTGATGCCAAGAGAGATGGATTTAAAGTAGACTGTTTTACAGTTTGAAGTTTCTGGGGGACAGTTTTATCTCAAGGTTACTTTTAGGTTCTTCGTAGAAAGGTAAGAAATTTAACAGCATCTCAAGGAACTGCACCTTCATAAATATTTATGGAGCACCTCCCCTATGCCATGCCCTGTGCTCAAGGTGAGACGGGAGCAGTGAGGACAGGAGCAGTGTCCAAAAGGTGCCTTGGTAACAGGCATTGAATAATGCTGCCCAAATGCTAAGAATTGAGTACATATCAGAACCCACCAACACAAAGAGTGTCAGTCATCTATTGAAGAAGATGTTGCCACTTAATCAGACAACAAAGGGATGCCTGCTGTGCCCAGGAGATAGAGTATGAACAAAACCAGTGATATTCTAGTGTGGAGGAGAGAGACGGATGGGGAGTGGGAGGGGAAAATGAGGCGATAGCTAACAGAAACACAGAGCTTGTGTGCTGCTGTTCTGAGGCCATGAACTTGCCAGTCTGTTCAATGAGGTTGGAAGGGTGGTCTGATAATTCTAGAAGCCTTGCAGGAAGGCTTTTATCAAAAGAAGGAAATGAGGAGTGTGCAAACTTTTCTGTAGCCTAGAGTCAATCAGGGGTATTCAGGGGTATCTAGAGAGGAGAAGGGATGGAGCAGCCTCCAAGGAACGCTATTGTAGAGCTTTGGCAGCTGCTCTAGAACCACCTTGGTCTCTTCTTGGCAGCACCCTGCAAACCTGAATACTTTGAGAGATGTATGCCCTTTCAAGCTGGCTTATGTTCACTTTCACAACACTTATGAAGCACATTAACTCATTTGATCCTCCTAATAATTCTATATTACAGGTGTCATCTTGTCTCTGTTTTACAGATGAGAAGACTTGTGTGCATAAAGAATAAATAAATCACCCAAGGTCAATAGCTTGCAAATATCAGAGGTAGGATTTGAACCTAGGAAATGTGGTTCTAGAGCCTTAGCTCTTAGCCGTGAATTATATGCAGACTTTTTCTTCACCCCTCTTTCCTCATCCTCCTACTCAATAGAGTGGCTTGTACCCACCCTTAAAATTTCTCCTCCTTTCCTTAGGGCTCATTCTAGGCCCTACAGCTCCCTAATGGGGAGGCATATCGTGGGCACCTTTATAGCTCAACTACTCCACACTAAAGCCTGATCAAGACTTAGTCACTGAAGAGAAAAGAGTCACTTCAGCAGCCTTGGCCTAAGTCTTTGGATCCCTAAAGAATAAGACCCAAGTGATTGCCTTGTCTCTCTTCTTGTGCTTAAAAAAAGAAATTGTCGTATGGTCATACCATTGAATATTATATAACACCGAAAAGAACAACCTTCTATATAATGTGTATCTAGGAAAGTATACATTATGAGTGTACAGCTAAATGTATTTTCCATGTCACCACCATCCATATTAAGAAATGAAAAATTATTGGCAATACAGAAACCATCTCCCAATCTCAGCAAATTACTGGCCCTAATATTCTTCCCAAAGACAACCACTGTGCTGATTTCTAACAATACAAACTTGTATTGCCTTGTTTTGAACTTTATGTAAGAAAAAGCATACAATATTTACTGTGTTGTCTGAATTATTTTGTTCAGCCTTTCATGTGACATTCCTCTCTGCTGTTGCAGGTAACAGTGTTTTGTTTTGTTTTTTCTGCATTGCAGTATGGAACTCTATTATATGCATACAACACAGTTTATTCTATATCCAGCAAACCTTGGGTTGTTTCCAGTTTGAGGCCAATATAAATAATGGAGATATGAACACTGTCTACATGTTTTCTGTTATACATACATATACATTATTTTGGGGTATAAGACTATGAGTAGAATTTCTGGGTTATAAAGTATGCCTGCGACAAATTTTGGTAGACAATGCCAAATGAATTTCCTAAGTGGATGTAGTAATTTATACTCCCACCAGAAGTATATCGGTTTTAATTGTTTCACATCTTCATCAAGACTGTTGTTTTTACTTCCAACATGTAATAATATTTTCATGTGTTTTAATTTGCATTTTTCAAATGACTGATGAGGCTGAGCTCCTTATCATCTGCTTATTAACCATTCAGATATCCTCTTTGAAATGTCTGTTCAAATATTTTTCCCATTTTTATTTACACTCTTCTATCTTTTTCTTGTTGATTTGTAGGAGTTCTTTGTATACTCTACATATAAGCCCTTTGCCAGTTTATATCTGTTGCAGATTTCTCTTCCTACTTTGAGGCTTACAGTTCCACTCTTTTAATGTTGCAATATTTTTTTTAAAAACATGCTTATTGAGGTGTAACTGCCATACAATAAACTGCACATATTTAAAGTATACTAATTGATAAGTTTTGACATCCATATACACCCATGAAACCATTACCACCATCAAGATAGGCAACATTTCTATTACCTCCAAAATTTTTTATATGCCTCTTGGTGATCCCTCTGTCCTCTCCCTCCCCTGCAACCACTGATCTGCTTTCTATCATTATAGCTTAATTTGTATTTTATAAAATTTTATGTAAATAGAATCAAACAGTATGTACTCTTTTTCATCTGGCTTCTTTCTTTCAGCATGATTATTTTGATACTCATCCATGTTGTTGTAACAATAGTTCATTTCTTTTTATTACTGAGTAGTACTCCATTGTATTGTATAACACAATTTATCTGTCACCTGTTGATGGGCAATTAGGTTGTTTCCAATTTTGGGCTATTACAAATAAAGCTGCTGTGAACGTTCATGTACAAGCCTTTTTATGGACATATACTTTCAATTCTTTTGGGTAAATACCTAGCAATGGAACGTATGGGCATATGGCAGGTAATGTCAACACAGTTTTCCAAAAGTGGCTGTATCACTTCACAATTCCACCAGCAATGTATGAGAGCTCCCATTCCTCCACATCCTCACCAGCACTTAGTATGATCAAGCCCTTTTATTTTTAGCCATTCTAGTAAGTATATACTGTATCCCATTATCACTGTAGTATTTGTCTCCTTAATAACTAATAGTGTTGAATGTCTTTTTATGTGCTTACTTGCCATTTCTTCTCTGATAAAATATGTATTCAAAGTTTTTGCCCATTTAGAAAATTGGGTTGTTTGTTTTCTTACTGAATTTCTAAGTTTTTCGTATACTGTGAATACAAAGCCTTTATTAGATGTTTGATTTACAATGTTTTCTCCCACACTGTAGTTTTGCTTTTCAGTCTTTTAACAGGTTCTTGAGAAGAGCAGAATTTTAAAAGTTCGATGAAGTCAAAATTGTGGATTGAGCTTTTGGTTTAATATCTAAAACATTTTGCTTAATCCAACATCATGAAAGATTTTTCCCTCTGTTTTCTTTTGGAATTTTTATAGTTTTATGTTTTATATTGAGATCTATAATCCATTTTCAGTTAAACTTTGTGTTTAGTGCAAGGTATGAATCACAATTCATTATTTTTATATGGATATTTAATTGTTCCAACACCATCTATTGAAAAGACTTTTTTTCCCTACTGAATTGATTTCATACCTTTGTCCAAAGTCAGTTGTCCACATACATATGGGTCTATTCTGTTTTTCTATTCTGTTTCATTGATCTATTTGTCTTTATCGATGTCAATTCCACACTGTCTTAGTTATTATTGTGTCGTTATAATAAGTCTTGAGATCAGGTAGTGTTAGTTCTCCAGATTTGTGCTTTCAATATTATCTTTGAATGAACTCTTCTGGTATTTTGTCTTGTTCTTAAGTTTTCTCCAAGAAACCTTGAATCTGCTCAGACCATGTTACAACATGGAGCTGCAATTTGCACCTGTGGATTTTAATTCCTTCATTCCCTTGGGCCTAAAAGTCATTTTTATTCAAAGATATGTTTTTATAAATGTATGAGCCCTGAAGGGAGTGGGATTGTGGTGGTATTTAACCAAATTGTCATCAGCTATTATGGTAACTGACTACAAGCTGAGCAACTGACCTTTTTGGAAAAAGACTCTACAGACTGACCTCATGGGCCTGGGGAAACCCAGGTGGAAAGTGGGAAGGAAGAGAGCCACCTATTTATGGTAATGCTTACAAGTAACCAGGCATTGCTGGGTGTTTTGCATGTGGCAACTCACTTTTTCTAAGATGCTTATAATTTCACTTCTAAAGATATGCTCTGAAGCTGGGGTCCATAAGCCTTTTCTGTAAAGGACTAGATATTTTAAGCAGGACCAGCTTCATGGGCGTGGACCTGCGCAGTGGCCCAGAGCCTGTGCTTAGAAAGCTCCTGTGCTTGGTTTAATGCTCTGCAGTCACTACATTGAAACACTTGATTTTTTTTTCTTTTTTTTTGCCTTTTTCCCTTTTTATTTAAGGAAGAGGTGCTGCTGAATTTTTCAGTTTAAACTGGGCATTATGGCTACATAATGCCCAGATTTTAGATTTTGAAGGTCATACAGTGTCCGTCGCAACTACTCAACTCTGCCAATGTTACACAAAAGGAGCCACAGACAATATATAAACAATGAGCCTGGCTGTGTTTCCATAAAACTTTATTTATGGATACTGAAATTTGAATTTCATATAATTTTTACATGTCATGGGATATTATTCTTCTTTGTTTTTGTTCTTTCAACCATTTAAGAATGTAAAAACCATTAGTAGCTCTCAACCCATACAAGAGCAGTTAACAGGTTCTGTTTGGCTTGTGGGTGATAGTTTTCTGGCCCCTACCCTAGGGAGACTCGTGCACATGTGCAGAAGGTAACATATACAAGAAGTTCTCAGTAGAATTGTTCATAAATGCTCCAGAGGAGAAACAACCAAAAGTTCCCTCAAACGTATAATGGATAAATGCATTGTATTTATTTATGTACAACACATGGTTGAAAGAAAGAAGCAAGTCATAAAAGGATACATACAGTATGATTTTATTTATATAAAGTTCAAAAACAGGCATACAGAAGTGCTGAAATCAAAATAAAAAAGTAAAAGCAAGGAAATGATGGTGAGAAAAATAATCATGGTTACCTTTCAGGAGAGAGAGGTGATGGGGTAGGGACCTGGCAATGTTGTATTTCTTGACTTGGGGTCATTATTGCATTGGTGTTTACTCTATATCCTTTGAATTAGACATTTTATGTGTATACTCAGAAGTGCACATCTCCTCACTTTAAAATTTCAGTTCTCATTTTCTAGCCCTGAATTGGCATTTGGAGCCCCACTGGTGTGGCGGGAGACACATGCCCAGGCCACACGTTTCCAACTTCCTAAAGCTCCTTTGATGTCATTTTGAAGACCTTTGGCATCCATCTGGCCTCGGGCTCCACATTTCCCAAGAAGAGTCTTGGCTTTTATACATTCAACTGTTTTTCTTTTCAGTTTACTTTTGTTTCAGACACTGATGCTGTCTGCCAAATTCCCTCAAGGTCATATCCATATTATTATGGGCTCCATTGTCTTGAAACCTTTCTTGTTTGTAAATTCTATTTTTTGTAATTTCAAAATGTAATTATAAATAATTCAATTACATTAGACTGGGCAGTAAATGCATGTACTGGCCACTTTCCCTTTGTCCCTCTGTTCCTCAGTGTTGATTCTCTTCTTAATATTTCTACCTTCTGGCTCTCTATGTGTAGCTGTATGTTGCCATTAACCCAGGCAGGGCTAAACTGAAAGAAAAGAAAATATGTAGCGGGGTGTGGTGACTCGCACCTGTAATCCCAGCACTTTGGGAAGCCAAGGCAGGTGGATCACAAGGTCAGGAGATCGAGACCATCCTGGCTAACATGGTGAAACCCTGTCTCTACTAAAAATACAAAAAGTTAGCTGGGCGTGGTGGCGGGTGCCTGTAGTCCCAGCTACTTGGGAGGCTGAGGCAGGAGAATGGCATGAACCCGGGAGGCGGAGGTTGCAGTGAGCCGAGACTGCACTCCAGCCTGGATACATACAAATAAATACAAATAAATAAAAAGAAGAGAAAAGAAAAGAAAATATGTATTTGTGGTTGGAAAGGAAATGAGCTTGGGAGTAGAACAACTAGAGTTTGAACTCGAGGCAACCTATCAGCTGTGTGTTCATAGCCAGTGTACCTAACCTCTGAGCTTCCCTTTATTTTATCTACAGAAGTGAAAGCTAATAATGAATACTGCAGAGAGTCATTGTGGGAAGTAGATCAGCAAAGATTAAACCAGAAAACATGTGAAATATATCCAGCTCATCACCTTGGCTACCATGTGACCTGTGGTAGACACACAGTAATACATCAGGGTTTTCTCTTCTTTTCTTTATTTCTTCCTTCCTTTCTTGCCTCCTTCCCTCATTCTTGTTTCTTTCCCTTTCTTTTATGTTATTACTTTTTTCCTTCATCCATCCATCTATCTATCCATCTCCCTCTCCTCCTTTCTCCTGCCCCTCCTTTCCCCCCCTTGGATCCCCCTCCCTTCTTTCCTTTCTTTCTGAACATTTGCAAAAGTTTTCCATCTACCATCACCAACCATGTTAATCCACCAATTGCCTAAATAGAGAAAAGATGTTAGGCAGGTTGGGGACAGGAAAAATCAAAGATGGAAACATTCTGCTCATGAGCCTGGGAAAATAGGACACACCACATTCTCCACTTTACTTGGCCATCCCATTTTAAACTTCTTGTTTCCCCTAAAACTCACAGGTTTGTTCAAATCTAGAAATTCCAGATCAGTAGCAAGTCTCCTGACAGAAAATATAAAAAGCCTAGAAGAACCGAATCATGATTTTAGGGACAAAAATTGCTTCCGTGTAAATCACTTGGAACCCTGTCGGACCTATTGTAAGCACTCAAAAATGTTGGCTATTATTACTATTATTGTTGTTGCTGTGATTATTATTGTTGTTCAGGACAATATCCCAGTGTGTGCAACAGAAGTTGTAAGGCTGTTAGCTGCCTTGTTTGCTAAATGCACACCCAGGTTACAAAGAATGGCGATAGTTGATTCTTTTATCATTTCCCAATTTGCCCTGTCATTTTCCCGGTAAACATTTCATTCTGCCTTTTCCAGAACAAACATCATTATAATCACTTCTTGTTCACATCTCTGATATCCCTATGGCTCTTGCTGCTCTCACTGGTAGTAGCAACACCTCTAAATTTACTACCATCTGCAAATATCATTAGCTATTGTTTATTCCCTCTCCCACACTATTAATGAAGATGTTAATTAAGACCAGAACTAACACTGACCCCAGCAGCAATCCACTAGACATTTATCCAACTGGATAAACTTCTGTTAGTCATTACCCACTGCTCATAGACATTACCACTACTCCATTCTCTTCATCTGCTAATTTGTAAGAGACTAGGGGAGAGAATTAAGGGAGCCCAGGATTATTTAAAAATTAACACCCTGATACTCGGGGTTTTGGAAAGGGATTTGGTAGAACATCAGAAAGATGGTTGTCAGTGGCATGCAGGAGTAAGTGAGCCAGCCTCCCAAAGTATTTGGTAATTGCCTGGCTAAGCTTATGGGTTTCTGAGAATTTAGGAAGGCAACGTAAGGCTGGAGTATATAGAGTTTTCAGTTCAGCCACTTCTTTTTACAGATGACCAGACTGAGGCCCAAAGAGGTCAAGTGAGTTGTTCAAAGTTCATCTTTCTAGTTAGTGACAGAACCTGAATTGGAACTTGGGGCTCTAACTTTCAGTCCTATGCTGTTTGTAAGAACTTAGAAGCACTCGATCTTGCGTCTAGAGGTTCTGATCTGCATATTAGCATTTTTCTACTAAATTTTAACTTAAGGAGCCCAGTGCCTACCGACTTCATCTTTTTGTCTTCAGAAAACTGTCTCCCATAATAGGAGTTCATTGCATACTTAGTAAAAGAACGGGCGTTCTTCACCAAGAGGCACTATTCTCTTAAACTATAAATTAGAGTTCTCAACCCTAGCTAAACATTAGAATCACCCAGGGGAACTTGTAAAACAGAATACTGATGCCCACACCACACTCCTAGCAATTCTAATTTAATTGGATTGAGGAGAGGCCCAGGCACTGGTAACTTTTTAGAACTCCCCAGATGATTCTAATGTGCAGTGGGGTTGGGAGCCGATCAGAGGATAAAATGTTTTTCCAAAGACTCCTAAATTGAGAAGTTTCTCGTTCTATAGAAGGGGTTCATACAGAATGGCTGTAACTTAGCAAGTAGAAGCAAACTTTTCTCTCAAACAGGAAACTGACGACTCTTCAAACCTTTTCGTTGTGCAGAATGTGAATTACATTGTCAGCTCAGAATGACATGGTTTGGAATCTATTAATCTGGTCATGGTATTTATGCCTGGCATTTTTTCCAAACTTAACTTTAGTTCTGTAGGCAGTTGTGCCAACTTAAGAGTAGTGCTACCTCTCAGGTGGTCTGGAAATGAGTTACTGACTTAGTATAAAAACTGGCCTACTAGAAGTAAAGTCATGGAAAGAACAGAGGACCGACCAGTGTTGGGGTTGGGTGGGAGGGGGTGGGCGGTGACGGTGGTGGTTCTTATTTATACGTTAATACTCATTGTACCCATTGCAGTAACAAATACCTTCCTGCCATTGGTATGCCAATGAAGCCTTAGTAGATGAGGAATGTAGGTGAAAGACAAGATAAAGAAACACAGTCTCAAGCTTCTTCCTGAACAAGAGCCCAAGAAGAATGCAAGACGGGGCTTTGGAAGGCTTCAGAATCTGCCAGTGTTCTGGCATCACACCTTGTGGTCTTTTCCATTTGAGGGAGACATCCCTAAATGACTAAGTGCCCACCAGTACTCACAGCTGTCAGAACTGGGGAATTTAGAGTACCCATGCTTGGTTGTGCAGGTTGTGGACTGCCCATGGGTACCTAGTGCATGGGAGTTGAAATCTGCAATAAAAAGGGGTGATTCCAGGAAGGATGGACAGCTCTCTTTGTAGTTTACAGAAAGATGCCACATGGAAACTGGAATACCTAAGGAGGGAAAAAGATGAAACAGGTTTCCACATCTGTGTCATAAGTAGCAGAGGCCCTCAGTGAAAACAGGTAGGTAGCAAGACAAGCAAAGAGAAGGATCAGAAATGCTGGGAAGGGACTGTGAGGGACTGGCCACCTCCCCAGCACAGACTCCAGAGTCAGTGCCGCTCACTGGTTGCCAAGGCTCCGATAAAACAGGAAAATAGGACAGGAAGCCAGTGAAATATGGAAATGGGGTATCTGTAGAACAGACAATAAGACCCATGAAAAAAGGAAGTCTGAGGTGGGAACATTTTTTATGTGTTCAGTCTCCCACCAATTGAAGCTGGGGGCTCATCCATGGCTCACGGGCTTGCCAGTTGATGTTACAACCTGGTTCTGCTTCTGGGGAAGACAAAGAAAGAGAGGGAATCTCAGCAACAGTCCGGCCAGGACAGGCATCTCCATCAGTGAGTGCTTCCAGATGCACTGATGTCTCAGCCCAAAATCCCACTCAAGAAACATTGCTTAGCTAGAGAGTGACTCCTTGGGAGGAAAAAAAAAAAAAAAAATCAGTCATTTTGACAAGGTCAAAATACCAAGAAAACAGCATTCCCAATTGGGAAGTTATGGGTCAGGACAACAGTTCATTGGAACATACTCTTTTCTGTTTCTCCCTTCTTAAGCTTTTTAGCCATGGGGCAATTTTTAATACGTCCCCAAGAGCAAAAGCTCTCTGGGCATGTAAAAACATATAAATGGCTGGATTTTGGGTAAGGGTCTCTCTCATTAACCATTTGAAAATACAGAACCTAGGTAAGGGGGTAGAATAAAGGAGCCAAATAATCCCACCCAAGAAAAAATGATCTCAGGCAGTATTTGGCTTAGAAAGAGTAGACTACTATAGGGTCTGCAGTGTTTCAATACTGGGACTCAAGGAGCAACAAAGTTTCCCTTAGGAACTGAAAATTGGGGCAGTGTGCATGAGTTCCCTTTGCTTACACCTTTGGAAAGATCAGGGGAAAAGCCAGTGAAATGAGAAGGAAGGAAGAAAGATGGGAGGAAGGGAGGAGAGGAGGGAAGGAACAAAGGAAGAAAGGAAAGAAGGAAATAAGGGAAAAAAGAAAGAAGGGAGGAAGAAAGAAAAAGAGGGAAGGAGGGCTCATTTATTGAACACAGGCTGCATGCCAGACATTGCTTTTGGCTTTTTCATATATGCAATGCCACTTAGTCTTTAGAACCCCAACTGTGAGGAAGGTGTAGTGGGCTACCCATAGTCACCTAGCTAATAAGTGGCCAATTATGTTCAAACCATGTGTGTCTGATTTTAAAACTCCTCCCGTCCTCTCTTGACAAGTTGTCACTACCAACTAAATATGCATACATATACACATGTGTATATGCATGTGCATATGTGTGTTTTATAACATCAATGCTTCTTCATACTGCCCTTATCACCAAGCAACCAAACAATGAGGGTACATTTCCTATTTCTGTTTTTCATACTCTTCTCAGACTAAATGAGTTTTCTCCCTTCAAAGTTGCCCCTTATGTTGTTTTCATATGTTTTTGTCTGTATATTATTAAAGAAAGGAGGGAAAGAAAAGGGGGTGAGGCCAACGGAAATAATTTGTCCTGTTTCTGTTGCCTAGTGAGCATGGCTGGGGGATGGGGGGTGGGTGGCGAGGGGATGACACCATTTTGCCAACCCTGTACCACCTGACTGTGGGAATTCTCAGATCTGCTTTAGATAAACAGTTTAGTCCTGTTTTTCCCACAATCTTCTGACAGTTGAAATTTCCCCTGTTACTGTAAGTCAACCATCCTTGGAAAAGTTTCTTTTCAAGTAAGCAAGCTATACTTCTCTTGAAGAGGAGTTGAAGACCTCTGCCCCGGTGCCAGAGAACCCCCTACTTTCTCATTTTTCTCTAAGAGGAGGTGGAAATAGGCTGGGGGTGAGAGTGCTTGTGAATGAGGCTGCAGCTGCCCTCCCCATTGGACACTCAGCCTCACCCTTGCAGCCCAGTAGAGAGACATGGCCAGGTTTTCCGTGTAGCAGACACAGATGCTTCAGAAGGAGTTGCTATCACAAAGGGTTTATTAAAAAAAAAAAAAAAAAAAAAGTGTGAAAGGGATGTGGTTGTTGGCAGGGATGCTGGTTCCATGCTACAGCCTCTGCTGGCTGCAGTCTCGATTCTTGCCTTTCCTCCCTTCCCACTTTACAAAGGTTTAGGTTCACTTTATAAAGAAAAGCAATCCCCAGGCAAAAATGTGTACAGTATTTTATTAAACTTTGGTGGAGGAGGGAAAAGGAAGAAAAAGGCTGGATTGAGAGACAGGGAGGAGGGGGCTGGCCACAAGAGAGAGGGAGAGGGAGAGAAAGAGGGCAGGCATGCATGAGAGTCCCAAGCAGTGCCAAGAAGCAGAGAAAGGGCTGCTTGGGTACAAGGGGGGGGCGGGGGGGAGAAGTGTGCCAGAAACCTTATAGAAAGAGAGCAAAGAACTGAACATGAAGAATGGTTAAAAACTGAAGTGCAAATGGACTTCAGCATCTTCCTGGCAGAGAGTGCTGCAAACAAAATACAAAACAGGCCACCGTGACAACTGGAAGAAACAGAAGTTTTGAGGAGGCAGTTAGGAGATAGCTACAGAAATGGCCTAGCAAATAAGTAAATAAATGCCAGAGTATGCTAATATGCTGAGGACCTTTAAAGAGAGGGAGAGAGACAGAGAGAGAGAGAGAGAGAGAGAAAGAGAAACACTAAGGTGCCTGAGACACAGAGCGACATCAAGTGAAAGCAAAAACAACAGAGACAGACACACACATACATAGCCAGACCCCAAGAGAGGCACACACAGCGAGAGTCACACAGAGAGAAAGACAGAAAGGGCTGAGAGAGGGGGATGATGGGGGGGCGAGAGTGGGGTGAGAGAGAAAGTCTCCAGCCAAATGCAGGAGACTTGGCAGGTCGACAGGAGCAGCCGGGCCAGGCAGTAACTGCACTTGCTGTGTCTAGTCTATTGTTGTCTCAGAAGGGGGGGGATAGAGGGAGTTGTTTGTTTGTTTTGTTGTTTGGCCTCTTTGTCTCTTTTGTTCCAAGCAGTTAGTTTGCTTCTTTCCCAGACACTGGGCTGATGGAAGAGCTTTATGGATTTTTTCTTAAAGAGACAGAATTAGCTAGTTCACCAGTATTATCGATTTCTCAGTCCTAACCAGTTCTATCTAAATGACTGTTTTTTTTAATAGAAGGATCCTATTAATAATTGAGAGTCAGTGTTTATACTGTTTTGTGTGTGATTAACAAGAATAAACGGGTCGATTTCATCCTCCCCACAGAACCTCCTCCTCCAGCGTTGCCAAGACTGCAGGGTAAAGAAAGGAAAGACAAAAAGGAGAACAAAAATCCTACAAACAAAAGCAAATGAAGGATATACATACTAAAAGAACTACCAACATACATTGCTACCTTCAAAAAAGAACAACATAGCCATCAAGATTAGAAATACAAACTTGAGGTTTTAAATAACCAGCAAGAAGAGGGGCTTTGAAGGAAGAGGGGTGGTTGGGGGCATTCTTCCCACACCCCTACAGCCTAGGCACTGCAGCTTCCACCTTCGGCCCTTCCCAGGATCCATCCTAGAGAATAAAAAGCCCAGATCCAGGGGTTCTGAGAGCCTGTCTTGGGCCACTGTCCTGAGCTTGGCCTCCCTGGGGGAACTGGCCATTAACACACTTTCGCTGCGAAGGTGAGCGTGTTGAAGGGTACAGTCACTAAATTGAAAGGAGAGCTGCTTTTTATTTATTTGAGTAGAGATAAGAGAAAGGGGCATTTCCAAAGCCTTTGACTTTTTGTTCCCACGGAGACCCCCAGCTTCCTCCTGTCTCAATAATTTAAATAGGTTTTGGTGTAAAGCAAGTAGCTTCTGTGGGAAATGAAATTTTAACCCCCCCCCCCAAATTCATCTACCCTCAATTTTCAATTCTTCTCTAACCTTGCCCTAGAACACAGCCAGCTCTTTTTCTTAATCCCATCTTTCTCCATTCTTGCCTTAAAATCTCCCAGTGAAATCCAGGGTGCCGGAGCTCAAAAATAAATAAATGCAATCAAAGGGCCTGAGGCTATGCGAAAGGTGCAGAGGGGTGGAGTAGGGAAAGGGAAGCTGGGGGCTCCTTTGTGAACGGGATCCTTTATATTCGAAGCAAAAGCAAATTAGAGCCGCGCTTGTGCCCTCCGAAGTGTGGCCGCCACATTCGGAGAGAGCGAGCAGCGGCTAGCTCTGCGAGTTTGGGGGTGCTTCTCCTCTGCCCTATCTCCGTGGAGTTTGGTACTTAAAAGTCCAATGCGTCAACCGCTCAGACTTGAAGGTGGTCAGGTAAAGAGTTAAGAAGCCAAGCGGCTTATACCCATAACTTTATCCTCCCCTTCACCTGAATTTTTCTCCCCTCACACCCCTCCCTCTTCAAACGGCCTTTCAAAGACGACTTAGGGGTTCTACGAATGTCGCTACATGGTTTTGCTTCTCCTTGGGTGCCATTTGGAGGAGCCTAGAAACTTCCTGTCTTTCTATTTGACCCTCTGCAGGGCTTTCTCTGACACCGCCATGGTGGCAACGTGGGCCAAGCGGTACAGGGACCAGCCTAGAGGGTGGGAGGCCTCTCCTGTGGGCTGAGGAGGCGCGACCCTGATCCCTGGCGTGCACAGCAGAAGCGGGGCCTGTGCCTAAGCCACGGGAAGGAGGGAGAGCCACGGGCGCGTGGGGTGGTGGGGCATGTGTTCACCCCAGCACTGGAAAGAGACTTGTGGTGGGGGCCGGAGTAAGTCTCATGATGTTCATGGGGAGGGGAGAGGATTTGTAGCCATCTTTGCTTTGGGTAGAGATTTCATATCCGCAGTCACACTAGGTAACCGACATCCCCCCACCCCGCAAACCTTGAGCTAAAGGCAAAGGTGATCCTGAAACCGCTTGCCCCTGGGAACGTCGCTCCTGACGGGCGTCGTCTGCGACGTGCGATAGGAGCCCTCTGGCCATGTGGAAAAATCTAGGCTAAGTGCAGACCACAACCCTGGCAGGGTCAAGTCCAATTTCAAGCCCAACCCGATGGGATTCAGAAAAGCCTGCCCAGCGTCCCCAGGCCCAGCAGTCCCCGCCACACCATCGGCGATGGATTTCGTTTCTATTCCCCGCACGCGTCCCAGCAACGCACAAGGAGATCCAGTTTCGCCGGAACGTTCCCGTTGGCTTGCTAGTTTGAAAGTTGAAGCCCCGGGGTAGTAAATTTGGCTACAATATCTCAAATCTCGTTAATCCTAGACAAAATGAAAACATAATAGGCCACAAATTAACCAGCTTGGGGCGCTGTCTGTGATGGTCACCTGGCCGTGCGCAAGGAGTATAGAACCTTGAAGGGGAGATCTTTTCTATCTCTAATTACCTGTATGTGTAAAGAACTCAAGGAAGGCGTTAGAACAGGGTCTTCTAACAACTGCTACCTATTGCTGTCTCGCAAACATCCCTCTAAACCCGCCGCATCGACAGCTTTGGGTGAGGGTAGGGTAAGAGGCACTTGCTGTGAGGCCGAGCTCCCGCATGAATTAGTCTCAAAACAGGACCTAGGTCTCCTAGGGAGACGAAACTAGGCCAGCGAAATCGCAGCGAGGGAGCCCCTGGCCCCCACTCAGGAGACAACCCGCCCGGCGCGAAGGGTGCATCTCCTGAGCCCCACGCCGGGAGCTGGAAGGCAGGCAGACGCGCGAGGCTTGGGAAGGGTGGGATCTTAAAAAAAAATCTTAAAAAAAGAGAAATAAACTTGAACAAAACTAAACTACAAGCCCGCAGTTCCCCGCCGAAAGCGAGGTGGGGGAGGAGGGGGCGGGAACGGCCGAGGCACTGAGAGTGGGGGATGAGAAACGAACTCTGTCCCCTGCACAGTCAGTGCCTTCGGGGGCTCCATGGCCGCGCGCTCCCACCCTCAAGGTTTGGACTCCTAGGGGAGGGAGAGGACGGGAGGGAGAGGAGGATAGGTGGAGGGGGAAAAGGGACTTCTTTTCTCCTCCTGCCAGCGCCAGCTGGGGCAAACTTGAGCTGGCAAAGCACGAGAAAACTTTTCTTTGGAAAGTTTAGGTAGCGTAGTTAGTGGCGGAGGCGCAGGGCAAGCTAACAGTGCTGGGGTGGGTGTGGAGGGAGCGAGCTGGGTGCGATTAGGAGAGCGGAGAAGGGAGAAGGTGTCCAGGTCCCTAGGCAGTTAAAGATCCAAGTCTCTTCGGTCAGGTCTGTCCAAGGTCCCAGAGGCTTTGGGGGATCGGGTGACTGTGCAGAGTGTAAAAGACATTTCTTTAGGAAACAGACAAGGCAGGGCCAGGAGTTCCGCGGTTTTTTTTTTTGTTTTTTTTTTCTGTGCAGAAATCGCTACCCGGCGACGGCTCAGAGCGGTAGAGGGAAAGTCTTATCTGCCAAGGCGGGATTAGATCCGCCCGCCGAAGGTCCTAGTATCCCCCCGCCCAGCAAGGGCCGTGCGCGCGCCAGGGAACTTTGGAGCGACGAGTAGTTTCGCGTCGTACGCGGTGTCTGGTCTCCACGCATCACGTGCGCTCGCGGCCCTTGGCGGGGACTTTAGTGCTAGCGATCCGACAGAGCAGCCAGGACTCGGTTTTGCGATGCCCTAACCTGGGCATTTATGCTGGGGGCGGAACGAAGTCGCCCAACCCAAGTTCTCCCCGCACCCTGGGAAGGAAATGTGGTGCGCCCACTGGGGCGTGAGGCCGGCCGCCACGGCCCATTCTACACACCTACTGGCATTCCGCTTTTCCTTACTGTGTGCCAGGGGAAGGCATAATTCAATTATATCATCCAACTGCAGCGCACCCTTTTCCTCTTTTGCTTTGAGGGGAATTTTCCAATTCCCAAATAAATACCTATGGCTCTAAAGCCGAGTTGAGTTCTGTAGTAACTACCCGGGGTGACAAAAAAAAAAAAAAAAAAAAAAAAAAAAACCCAAATTGGCTGTGAGTTTACAGCCTGAAGCAGCTTATTTAGGCTCGCTGAGCGCCGTTCCAAACGGCAGGACTCACGCTATTTCGGGAGAAGTTGGAGGGTGGAGAGAAAACAAGGTTATTTAAAGTGACTCCCAGAACGCAGCTTTCATTCCTTGACTCTTTAGGTGTCAGTGCCTCGGCTCGGTTTTAGCACGGCACAGGCAGCCCAGCCTTTGATATTTAAGCCAGGCCAGCCCCCGGGTGAAACTACCTGTTGGGGGATTCCGCTGCCTAGAGCCCTTCTTCTTCTGCGCAATACTGGCAGCAGTGGGATGGCTCTGGGGGTGGCGTGAGAAGGGAGAGGGCGGAAGAGCCGGGAGCAGCGGACAGTCAGTTGCATGTGGCAGTGCCTAGCGAAGCTGCTCCCGCGCCTCTACTCGCTCTTTGAAAACTGGAAACAGCCCCCTGTGCTCTGTGCTGGGCCCCTGGCTGCAGAGATGGGCCCAAACTCGGCACGATTCTCTAAGTTCGGAAACCACGAAGCTTGCGCCTTCATGCGTGTCTAACATTAAAAAACAAAAAGCCTCCTGGCGGCTTCCTGGGCTCCCGCCCCCACCTTGCGCTCCAACACCCGGCACTTTTCCCTGTACCAAAATTCACTTTACTACTTCTTGAAATTCGGAAAACTCCACCGACGCTTGGACTCGCTGCAACCCAGGGGCTGCCTAAAGCTCTCGCACGAGTTGCTTGAGGGAAATCACTCTGCTCTTGCGAGCAAACAGATCTCTGTATTTTTAAACAATCTAACTGAATGGGGGAGCGAAGCTAGCGAGGACAATTTGAGCAGTCTTTGTAGCCTGTTGGGAGAATTTTTGGAAGCTAGCGGGGTGGGGGTTTGGTCTCTCGCAAGAACCTGTGGGAAGGACAGTTCAGGCCGGGCCCTGGTGCTGGAAGGCTCATTTGAGGAGAACATAGCCGAAGACTGGCACGTATTTAACAACCTTCTTTAAGGCAAACTGCAACGGAGCCCGCCCGACATTAAATTTAGGGGGTGTGGAGGCGTAGACTGGGCTTAACCGGGAAATTTTCCCCGAGACGCCAAAGGCACTCCGCGTCGTTTCCCATGCGGGTTTCTGCGTTTTCATAGGGAACCCCACTCCGTTTTGGGAGCAGCGAAATTTTGAAGAGCCCCAAAGCGGGGCTCGTTTGGGGTCCAAAGGGAAGAAAAGACTTGATCTGTGGCTGGGGAACAGCGGCACTTTATTTCCTGGGGCATGCGCTCACATCCCCTACGGCCACAAAGCACCCGGCTGAAAACGAAATGTCGGCAAATATGAGGTAACTACGGAGAAGGAGGGAAGTTAGCCTCATCTTGTTTAGGATACTCCCTTTAACAGCGAGGACGGACGGGCTACGCGGAAAAAAGAATTTATTAGTGAGAATTTCTTGCATAGGGGTGAGGGTTGAGACTTCGAGCTAAAAGACGGCTCAGAACGCTTCCCGAGCAGCAGTCTCACCCGCCCTTAAAAAACCATCCTGTCATTATTAGCCTGTTCAGCCCTTAAGTCACACCCCCATTACCGGTCATCAGTGGCATTTCCCTTCCCTGTGTGCCCCTTTCCTATACCCACTCATTTGGGCTTTGGATTGCCCACGATCTCTCCCCGCCTGGAAAAAGTCGTGCAAACTTGCCCTTCACCAGGCGCGCACGCACGGGTGGGCTTTCCCCAGGCGGGTCGTTTGGCGGCCCCGGGGACCCTCCTGGGCCTGGGAAACCGGGAGTATTTTCCAGCGCTCAGCCTCGGCGCTTCTGCATTATTTCGGTTCAGTCCCAGGGGCCCCGACCCAAGGATAATAAACAATGCCGCTTATTAGAGATACAAATGGGCACAGAAAAGCAGCACACGGAAAAGCAAGCCCAGAGGCATTTTAACAAGTGGCTAGGCATTCAGGGCTGCCTAGGAAAGTGACGCATCACGTAAAACGAAGGGCATTTCTCTAAGAAAAAAACAGACTTTCACAGAATGCAGATTTTGTTAAAATATGATGGTTGGAACTATGTTTAGTTTGGTTTTGCCTCTGGAGATCAGTCGGAGTTGTTGCTACCTGCCCTTGCCTCACTGCAAATTGCCACCCCCGCTGCTCCCAACTCCTAAACCTCCTTAGGGCGAAAGACCTGGGTGGGGGGTCTTCCAGGTGTTGGCGTGCTCTGATACCGTTATTCCAGATCTCTCAAGAACTGAAAACACGACCTCCTCTTTAGGGAGGGACAACACGGGCTTTAGGGGGAGATGGATAATATCAGGCGCTGCCTGATGATTCAGAGATACAAAAAAATTCCTCTTTCTTTTTAAAATGTAAATGAAGATACCTTATGGGCACTGACCGTGAGAGTGGGGGCTAGGGATTCCTCCCCGGGTGCGGGTGTAACCAATTTCTGGTCTACCCATGGCCTTGGGAAAGGGCCTCCCATCTGCTTCCAACACCCCCCTTACAACGTCAGAAAATCTTTCTGCCTGCAAATATTGGCACGAAGCTGTTACGACAGGCGGTGCTGCTTTAAATAGGAAGGAGACCGCGGGGCAAAAAGAAAGTGGCAACCTTCCTACCCACTAGACTACCTGCCTCCCGTCCCCCAAAGGCCAAGCTTTGACCAAGGAGACTTGGAGGAAAATCTCCTGTTCTGAGTAGGGTAGGAAATGAATCAGCTATGTGTTCCAGGAACAAATCTTTAGTTGGTTTTCAGGAGCTGGAGTGCATAAAAACAGGTATCCCCAGACCAGCTGCTAAGCAGGGAGGGGATCATGTCTGGGCATCTGCACCTCCTATGGTCCAGTCTCCCCACTTTGTTTGGTTGTTGTTAAGATAAAATTTATGCTGGAAGAAACTTCAGAGGTGCTTTAGCCCAATTCTGGTGGGCAGTGGGTTCCTTCTGAACTTTGCCGAAAGTAATTTGTCCAAAGGGCAGCTCTGCTCCTGGATGTGCCTACGGAGGCCTGGTCTCAGCAGCGCCAACCCTGTGCCCCATACAGAACTCTCATCCTAGGGAACTGGGCTAAGGCTGGCTGTGTCTGGGCCAGGGATGCCTGGACCTTGAATCACACCTATTCTGCCTACCAAGGGCATCTCTCCTGTTAGGAAATGATCATGGTGCCAACTGCACTCAAGGAACAGCTCAAACCTTCTTTTCCCACCTCCCACCCTAAGTTGATGACCTTACACAGTGTTCACACATTATTTGTTTCCTGATTTCATTTCTGAACTTGCTTTAGAACTTATTCAGCTATCTCCAGCCCTTGCTGTCTATCTGAGATGACAACTACTAGAAAGAGTTTCTGTCTAATGAACTCAAAGTTAAGAAGCCTCCTCTTGCAAAGACTGACTGAATTTTAGAAGGTATCTCAGGCATTTTGGGCGGTGAGCATGTTGTCCTGCCCTTCTCACCATTTTTCAAATCAATTGGCTTGTGTCTCATTGCTTTACAGATAAAGAAACTGAGGCACAGATTCCTTCCTATGCAGGCCTTTGAAAAGCAGCTACTATGTTTACATGGATTCCAAGGGGCTTGACTTACTAAAAGGCATACAAGGATATGAGAACAGAGTGTGCAGCAGACCCTGGGTCTCTTGATTTGAGGTCCCATTTGCCCACAGTTCTGAGGGAAGTATATAGCTAACAATAAACTACTGTTGAGTGAGCATCAACTGTGTGCCAGACCACGTACCATGCCAGACATGTTACATAAGTCATCTTTGCAGCAATGCTAAAGAGCATCATTAGCTCCAATAAAATTTTTAAAAATAAAATTATAAAAGGAATACATGCATACATCAAGGTACTTCAAATAATATAAAACAGCATAAAATGAAAGTAAAAGCCTCCTACCCTGCTCCGTCTCCTGGAATTACACTGATATTTTTCATTTCTTTGCTGGTGTATTTGTATATATAATAGATGTTATCATTATTTTATGAGTGTGGAGTTGGGAGGCTCACCACCAAGATAACAAACCATGGCTACCTGTCTCCAGGCTCAACACTCCCCAGTACTCTACATTAGCTAAGATGAATGTGGAAACAAAGAAGTGAGTGAAACCACAGGTAAAAAGAAGAGTCAGGTCAGAATTGACATCACCCCTTCTTTTCCACTGTTCCTCCTGCCCCTGCCTGGCTCCTGAGACCACAGGCTCCCTCAGTGTATGTAATCTGATGATCTTTTGTGGTGGCTGCATTTCTTCCAGGCCTTGGTGCAATTGGACAAGCAAGTGTTTCCATGCTCTGTCACCTGGGCCCTCAGTGCTGTTTCTGCGCTGTACTATGTCTGGTCCTGAGGCAAGCCTCTAAGCTTTAGATTTCACTGCTTATCTCTCAGGGTTGTTGAGAGGCTCCAATGACAGACAGGGAAAGGACTGTGCAAACTTGGAATCTCTCTATGTAAACATATAGCTGCTTTTCAAAGGCCTGCATAGGGAAGGACCCTGTAGCCTTTTCCTTTGGAACAGAGGAGTTTCAGGAGTCTTTGTGAAAGAGTACGTTTTTGACATCTGAGGGTTTGCATTGTGTCCATCTATGTCTATAGGGGCAGGGTTAGGAGTATGTCTTAAAGTAGAAAAGGATGCTCATTTATTACTGAATCTTTGGAGTCGGGAGACTTTGGCAAGGGTAAAGTGGATTTCTTTCTGCTGGAGGGAACACAGAGCCAAACTGGTGAGGTTACAAGGAGACAGTTATCCTGCTTGGGGTGCACCATGGGTTGGTGAGAATATGGCAGAGGTATGGTGAAGGTGCTGAAGGCTGTCCCTTTGGCTAGGTAGCTACTACCAAAAGCTGTCCTTAGACTGTAGGGGCAGGCAGAGGGTGGTAAGGGATAGGTCCTCGCCGCATGAGCTTCCTAGAACATGTTATTTAATTTGTTTCTGATTGTTTTTGTGCGTGGAAAGGGGAGGGATATTAAAGGATGAATGTGACAGTTCTTCTGCGAAGCTGGTCCTGTTGTATAGGGGTTCTTCATTCAGGAAGAATGGCTGAAAACTTCTTGAGTTCAGAGGCCTGCAAGTGAGAACAAATGGTAGACCAGTGCTAGAATCTCCTCGGCAGAGCAGGGGAGCTCCTGGAGAGGGGTCTCTGAACTGCTGCATCCCTGCACCCTGAGAATCTGAGCATGAGGAGGAAGCAGAAAATGGCTTTAAGGCAAATGAAGGGGTCTGGGGTCTGGTTCCAGTGAGAGAAACTGAAAGGAGGTAAGTCAGATTTTTCTTGACGGCCCAGTCAGGCTTCGTTCTTCAATGCCTGTCAGGACTAAGGCTGCTGCGCCCCCTGGTGTCCGACTGGCCGCCGATGCCAGCGAGCTGCCGTGGAGACCCGCAGGCTGCGGGACCCGGGGACCAGCTGGGAGGAGTCCACGGGTCAGATGCCTTTTCTTCCGTTTGCTAAGGGAGTTGAAGTTGAAATAGCCGTTGCTTTCTCAACTCTAGAGTCCAAATAGAGACTCTAGTGGAGAGCGAGAGGGATTTTGTCTTTTTTTTTTTTTTTTTTTTTTTGCATGCAATTGAGGCAGACAGGACAATGCCTGTTTAGAAGTAGCCTGGTGCGGTGGGAAGTACGCTGATCTGAAAGAAAAGACCTGCGTTTTAGGTGGAGAGCTGGTCTGGGGCAAATCAATTAAAAATTTCCAACCTCCCCTTCTTTGTCTAAAAGCCAAAGGGGTTACAGTAAGATGTCTGTAAGGTCTTTTCTGAACTCTAATGTTGATTGGGATTTACTAGATCACCAATACACTGCACCCTATTTTCTCAGAGCCTTGCAAATTTGACATTATTTTTTCAATCTACATGTAGGTGCAAATGTTATGTTTCAGCATCATGAGTTCCCTAATTGTGAGCAAAGATTTTAGTGTCTCCTTTCCTTTTAAAAATGAAAATATACCTCTTTCCAGCACAGAACCTCCCTCACCACCACCTTTTGTGGAGCCTCCTGCAAGAAAGCTGCAGAGTGAACAGGGCTTCAGTTTCTGCTCTGTTTCTTTTAAAAATAAAGTACTAAAGTATTGTGCTGGAAATTCTGCTACTAAGTGTTACATGTGGTAGGTGTGAATATATGCTTCAACAGTTCCAGGCATAAGACCAAAATCTTCCCCAGAATTAGCAGAGTTTTCAGTTATAATCTGGCTAACATTTTTCTACAAATAGGTACATAGACCAATTTGAGAGTACGTTCTCTCTAAGGGGCTACATGGTTGGGTTTCCATTGAAATTTAGGGCCATCCCTTGTACAGTCAGGTGATTTTTTTTAAGTGGGATCAGCCCTGGGGAATAATTATGTAGTCACTGAGGGTTTTTCTCTCCTAAAACCTCCAAGTCTAGTTTCTGAGGTAAGCAGTCTGTTATATCTCATGGCAGTTTCTTCCTTCAGCATTGCATTTAAATGGTTATCTCTATGTAATGGGTATAGTGTGTGTATGTGTGTGTGTGTAGAAATGGATTGTCCCATGAAGGATCACTTGAACAGCAACCTTAGTTTTACAGATGTGGAGGGAGTGTGTAGCCCTTGTCCTGTTGTGAACACTGTCACTATTCCCTGTGTGGCAGGGGAGGAGCAGGTCCCTCTAAATGAGAGAAGTGAACCAGAGGAAGAACAGCAGCACAAATGAGATGACCTGTAGCAACCAACCCCTGCCTCAGGGATGGGGAGATGCTGTGTGTGTGTGAGCATATGTTGGGTTGGAGTAAGCACAGTGACTTGGAACACTGCACCCCTCCCCAAAGGGAGGGGCTATGTTACAGGCTGAACTGTGCCACTTCAAAATCACCCTTGCTGCCTCAGAATGTGACTGTATTTGGAGATATGGCCTTAAGGGGGTACTTAAGTTATAATGAAGTGGGCCCGAATCCAGTATGACTGGTGGAGTCCCTGTAAGAAGTGATTAGGACACAGACATGTATAGAGGGAAGGCCACACGAAGACGGAGAAGGTGGCCATCTACAAAGAAAGAGGCCTCGGAAGAAACCAACCCTGCTGACAACCTGATCTCAGACTTGAGCCCCTAGAATTGTGAGAAAATAAATTTCTGCTGTTTAAGTCACCCAATCTGCAGTATTTTGTAATGGCAAGCACTGCAAACCAACACAAGATGATACTCTGCACCAACCCATTATGTACAGCCATTTGAAGATGCAGACCCAGGATTGCCAGATTCTCTAGTTTAAGAATCTTTTGCTTTTTAAATATCAGCAGCAGGGCTGGTTTCCTGGGTGTGTGTCCTTTGCAGTCACATGGGATCCCATACATAGAAGTGCCCCATGTTGGCTTAAATGCCCTGCTTGCAATTCCTAAACTTTCAACAAGGAGCCTGCATTTTTGCATTGCACTGGTCCCTCACAAACTGTGTGGCCAATCCTAGCTGACAACTAGTACACATTTTAAATAATGTGAATATTAAGATTATGGGGGCCCAAAGAAAATATGCCTGAGGCTGGGGCAATGTGAGACACTAGTACGAACTTTTTGTCACCAACTGGATTAAAACTTCCCACTCTCTGGTAATCACTAGGAGGGAACTTATGGATCCCAGTGGTTCTCTTGAAGTGGGAAAAAAAGGCACAGATACTCCCCAGGATGTTATTTCCCAGGATTCCACATGAGCTAGTGTGGCTCAGACCAAGATTTTCTTTTCTCAGGGATGGATACTGAGGATGTCACAATAAGAATGTCTTGAGAAAAGGCCCCACAAGAGGAACTAGTGTTTGGGGTTGAGGGCTAAGTTTAGCCCTGCATGTGGCTGATGCTGGTGGGCTTTGGGAAGCTGGGGCTGAATATGCTACCCAGGACGGTCGGCAAGGCCCTGAGGGGCAGTGCAGTCCCATGTAAAAACAGCACCGAGACACAGCAAGAAACAACAGTGAGAGCAGGACTGATTTCATCTCCCATTTTTTGCCTGGGGTTTACGAGCAGGACTCCTCTTTTGCACTGAGCCAGTTTCAGGGTTATTAAGGGGTCCTCAGCTGAGGTAAGTGAGGAGGTCTGAGCTAGAGAGTAAAATTGGATGGTCTGAGGGTCTGGGCGAGCCTGAGCACTTAATTATGAATAATTATGATATACTTCAGTTTTATAG